>NC_042494.1:159230135-159238728 GCF_005508785.2 Acyrthosiphon pisum
AATTTTTTTTAATAAGCATTTAAAGATCGAATTTGACTAAATTTATCAAATTTAAAATTTAATAATTATTTCGTAGTAAAATTTATAAAATGTTCAATTTTATATCTAAGGATTAAAAATGTAAAACAAGATTCCACTAAGTAGTTAATTCTGTTACCAAAAAATCTAAAAAATACATAAGCACAATTTATTTTTATAGTAATTTTAAGCTCAAATTTGGACGAAATCACATATTAAAAAACCTGGAATAACTATTTTAGTTATTTTGTTGTGATTGTATATTATTGAAACTTCTAAAGTATACTATTATATATCTATGATAGTACCACGATTTGTTGTTGATGTATAACGCGTTATAAGTACCTAATGGATATTGTGATATGATTAATTTGGAATTTATAATAGATACCTATTATTGGTCAATTTTTTTTTTAATACCATAGATAAGTATATAAGATACCTTATACCTAGACTGACATACCGTCTCCGCTCAAAATCGTTTTTCTTATACAGTGATATTATATCATTGAATTCAAATTTAATACTATCCATTATACAGTGACCCACTTGTAACCTACTGTACAGTAGAGCGACATCCACTTACCCACCTTTTTTTTATTGTTCTTAATTAACATCGACGACAAAGGCCATTAGTTACAATTGTTTACGAATACATTTTTTAAACTTAAACTTAAACTTAAATTTGACTGTACAGATTTGTTTTGCTTAAGAATTTAAGGATTTGTACAGGTGGTATATAATAAGTTCAGTGGTCGCATTATATCTACGGTGGAACCATAAACTGCGTGGATAAAATGTTTTTAGAGTTTAGATAAATTAGAATACTGATGGTTAATGGCTAATGAGCTATTGACTATTCATAAAAACGTATTATATCGCAATACAGTCACTGTATTCATTATTATATTACAAACACTGTGTAAAGGTAAAAAATTAAAAGTGGTAATTCGCGAAAGTGAAAGGAGAATTTAATGTTTTTAACGAAATAGCGATGAATAAACAAAACTAATTTATATTCAATAATATAATTTTTTATCGAAATTGTATACCTATTGGACAAAATTAGAATAAATTTATTATTAAACGCAACAGCTGTTGTAAAAGTTAAATAACGGGTAAAAACCATCTTAAACTATTTCAGTTACCGTCTACCGAACAGAAACGAATGAAGAATATGTATACTTAAATATGAGTCCGGTAGTTCAGTTTTAGTTCAGTTGAACGTTACTGCCAAACGGAACAAAATATTTAATTTTTTTTACGGTTTTTCCAGAAGCATTTTTACGTTGGTAAATTTTCAAAGCATACGTTTCTAAATTAGTGGAACTGTCAGTTGTTTAACGTGTACCGTATGTTATCACTGACTTGTTACAAAACATTACAATATATATAAATTGTATTGTAACTTATAATGCTACACGAAAAACAATTATATGACATCCAAGTACCTACCAACTAACCATAAAAACAACCCAAGTTGAACGTTCTAATTTTGGTCATAGAATTCTAAATAATTATTTCGATTAAAATTATTCCCATGCTACTGTTAAGGATAACATTTGTTTTGGTTTGAACGGTTCGGATTGCAAAATATCGATGCCGTTCCGTTTCGAAACAGTGTCAGACAACCTTAAATTCTTTTTCACAGAACAATATAATTAATATAATTTCGTGTTATCTGTATGTGGACTATAAGAATTAAAAACTACCCGTCGTGTAGGCAGAAATAATAAAAATATTAAATCGCACACGTTTTGCAGAAAGTGGAAGAAAAACATGGCAACAAAAAACACCCAAAATGAGAAATTATCTGGTTCGCGTCGACAACGGCCGATCGGCTCTCGTCCCGACAATTTTCCGAAGTCCATCCCGAAGGCAAAATCTGTAAAGGTATACCTCTAAAACGAGTTATAAAGAAAATTACAATAATCATTATTAGGTAAGGACGAGTTACCGATTTGCGTCAGGACGTATCGTTTTCTGGTATCTTATTATTTGAATATTTCACCCAACACGAAGTATGTATTGTATTATTATTATTATAGCGCACTATAGCAGTTTCGGAATAAAACAAAAAACACACGTTATTTATAATATAATATAATAATTCATATCCGACAAAACCTCGCGTATTTCAATCGCGATGATATATTTCCATAATAATTAACGTCAACGGAACAAAGTCGATCTCGCGAATGGCTTAAAGATAAATCGTGTCGGCCTACGTAAACAAAATACAACGTCCTTGTCGTATATGATAATATATTATCGTTTCGGTGATGAATTTTCTGTTCAAGCAGCCTACGCGCTAAAATATTATAATACCTACGTTTTTTTTATTTATATTAGATTATTTATTTCACGTATTTTTTAATTCCAACACTACGTAATTTACGCGACATCCGTTTTGACAAAACCTTAGATTTTGGCTAAATAATTAAAGAAAGAAAAGCTGACGATTTACGTACTGACGATTGATGACAGGGGTGAAATGGGTTTCTCTTCTATCTATAAGAATTACAATTCTAATAATTATCAGTCATTCGAAATAAACAAATAATAGGTACTTATATAATTATTTATATTGTATTATTTTTTAAACATATCGAATAGAAGAAAAGTTGCCTGCGCATAAGTCCGTGTAGTACTATGATGACAAAATATTGGCACAACGATTATATCGTCCCACAGTCGAGAACACCATGTCCTCTAAAATGTGTAGAAGTGATTGGATCACATTGTGAAAAGGTAATGACAATAAATTTATATAAAACGGTATTTTTTCTGTATTATGATTGCATGACAGTCGGGAAAGAAGGGTAGTTAAACCGACCTTAGATTATACCTATTATATTACTTATCTAAGAGGGGTTTGCTTAAAAATAATATACGCACGGCCAAGGGCGTAGCTAGACATTTTATCAGGACTAGGGGGGGGGGGAACAAGAGTATTTTAAAATTTCGCTCCCAATTTAAAATTTCTTTAGACATTAATATATTTATTAGCTATGAAGAGGGGGAGGGGAATTGCTCCCCCCTCCTTGGCTACGCCGTTGCACGCGCCGTATTCAACGATTACTCTACTAGGTCATGGCCATTAAATTTATTAAATGACCTTTATAGTTTGCCCGTCGAATGTATCGTCAAGGGTAAAATGCGAAAAATGCTGATAATGTATTTGATATATTGCATAGGAACTATTTTAATATACTAAAGTGTGCACTGACCTATAACATATAAGACATTATATGCGATTGACGATCGACGAATGTCTGCAATAAAACATACGCGTTTTTCAATTTAGTCACTTTCATAGGTGACTTCTGACGCACGGTCGGCCCGGGAACAATGCTACAGGACGTATTGTTAACGGATTCACATGGTCTACGAAAGATAGTGGTTTCAGTAAGAAGAGCAACTACGGCCCCAAAGACAAATGTCAAGGAATCGTAATTTGAAATATTTCATACGTTTTACCCACATAAAATCTATATAAGCTAATCGATTTTGACCAATCTATTGCAGACAGCATCGGTTGTCGTCTGCAAAACTGGAGTGACAGAGTACTGGTTTTACAGACGAGGATTCATTTCCACGATTCATTACAAAGAGACATCTAACAAAACCGCCTTTAAAATACAAAAGATAAAAACCACATCATAGTCTTATATATATATATATATATATAGGTTGTATAATATTATTTTAATATATTTGTATGTTTTGTATAACAGCGAATCGATCACGTTTGCATATTTAGAATAATATGACGTATTGTCATTTAATAAAAATAGTAAATTATTAAAAAAAATCTTATCACCAGGTCTCATTTTATTATTATCTTGTTAAAAGTTATAGTTTAATTTTATTAATCTACGTAGAAATCATAAATATAAACAACGATTTAAAACAAGGTGCAGGCTTTATCTATATACTTTTCAAATTAGTTACGAGTCACGAATTAAAAATCAAATACTTTGGTAGTTAAACAATATGTTATGAATAATTGGAAAAAAATCTTTTTGACCTAGTCATGAGAATGCCAGATCGATTGTGCCTTTTTTTATTACAATATTCGCGCATACCTACCGTTAGAACGGTACTTACTTATAACAATGTTACAAGCAAATATTATTTAATATTTTTTGATTTAAATAATTTGAACGTTGTGCTGTATTAATTACATATAATACCGCGGAACACTGTAGTTTTGACTAGTTGTAAGAATCTAACATTATTTTTGAGATACATCAAAGTTTGTTCGGTTGGTAGCAATCAACCGTTTCTCGAAGTAATCTCAGAAATATTTTTGTTTGTATAAAATAAGCATGGTCGATTATTAAAACATAAATCGTTCACTGTGTAACAAAATGTACAACTTTGTTTAGCCCAAAGGTAAAAACATAATTTAACAATGAAAGCTGATGTAGGTAGTCATATTGCTATTGGCGTTTTTTTCAGTAAGTACCTATTTATTGTAGTTAAGATTTGGAAAATTTTTTAGGTAATTATATATATGAACCAAATTATAACTGTAAGCTGTATAAGACTCGTGTCGTCGTTATTATAATATGTTTTAGAATTTTATTACTAGAGATAGAGAATTTACGTAATAGAAAACTGCGAAAAATTTGTGAAAATGGTAAAATAGCTGCAACTTGGTGTGAATAATACTTAAATGAATAAAGTATTAATTAAGGTTTATTTATATACTATTGCCTTGGTACAAAATAGTTGGCTTAGTTAACTATAAAGTAGTTTTGGTCGGTGTATGCGGTTAAGTCTGGTGGTAACTGACAATATAATACAGAGGAAACTTCAAAAAGTTGATAACATGTTTCATAAATCCTTATCAATCACAATAATAACGGTCACATAATATTTTGAGTGGAAAAAAAAGTTGGCAAATTTTACATTTTAATTTTACCACACACATCTTTAAGAATTATATATTACTAGCGGATCCCGTGCACTTCGTTGTCCATTAGAAATGCCAACTCTATATGAATAATATGTTTTATTTTATAATATAACGGTTACCATAACAACAATTTTAAACCAATGGCAACTAATAATTATTATTATAATAGCTTCAAAACCCATGACAACCATTTATAAACAAAAATTTCCATCGGAAATCTCAAAATCCCTCTTTGAGCACTTCCCGGGGTTGGTCCTCTCCACTTTTAAATTAGCCTATCTTCTGGCAAGAGGTCTAATCTATCTGTATATAGATATATAAATATCTGATCCAGTGCACTTCGTTGCCTTTAAAAATGCCATCTCTATATTATGAATAATTTGTCTTACATATTACCATGGCAACCATTTATATACAAAAAATTCCATCAGCCATAAATGGTTGCCATGGTAATATGGACACACACACAGACAGACAGACAGACATTCATTTTAGATTCTGGGCGGAGCGAGGAAGCTATTGGTTTTACAATGGTGTTTATTTTATTATTTTTTTTTTTTATATCCTCTATACAAAATTTCTACCAGAAGGAGAATACAATAGGTACCTTATCTTTTAGCAAATTGGATCAAGATGGTACTTTAGAGAGGTCATTTTTCGATTTTCTCAATAGTTGTTTAATTCCACGGGAAAAACCACCGAAAAATTACGAAAAAACACTAAAAATGGGATTTTAATTTCTAATGCTTTGTTTATCACCATAGAAACGAGTAAAAAATTTTAATATTATAAGATTAATTCAACTTAAATGATAAAATAAATAATAACAATATAAAATATACAGACTGACAAACCGTCTTCGCTCAGAATCGTTTTTCTTAAACAATGATATTATATCATTGAATTCAAGTCTAATACAATCCATTATACAATAACAGCGTAGGATGTACAGCAGAGCGACATCCACTTACCTGCTTTTTATATATAAGGATATTATAAAAGGTGATTTACCGAGCACACCCATTTTTCATTTAATATTGCATTTTTTATTAAAATTATTATTTTTAGATTTTTTTTAAATATGTAATATATTCAAAGACCATAGTTTAAAATACTTAAAAATGTTTGTACTACTTAAGAAGTTTCCTGTGGTAATACAAACTTCTATTTTTAAAATGAAAATCCTTTTTTTTACTGTAAACTAGTACTTACTATACTTCAATAAATCATTTTTTTGAATTTTTTATGTAGGTGTTTAATTAAAGATTCACATTAGTAGTTTTCTAGTTCTTAAAAAATCGAGAGTATTGTTTAAAAATAATTTAAAAAATACATTAAAAAGATGTAATATCGGATCTAGTATTTACTATTTAGTATTTATCTACTTATTATAAACTTGGATTACTTTTATAGCTTATTAAATATATTGATATGTTAATATAAATATAAAATTACTACAATTTTCGAATTATCATAAGCCCCTATATTATCTGACCATAAAGTCTTAACTTAAAAGCAACTTTTTTGAATTTTAATTATGATACATCTAAATGTTCAAAAAATGAACCTCTAAATATTTTACTGTACACAAAGGGAATTGTTTTTTTTAGAAATAGTTGGTATGTCCACAGGGCACTCCTCAAGTAGTACAACAATTTTCAAGATTATGTATATATGGTGTTAAACTATATTTAAAAGTTTCAAAAATATGATTTTGAAATGCTGCATTAAGTATATAAATAGATAAATAATAATAATTAAAATAATAATTATCTTTTATAAAGTTAATTAATATGCGTTTGGTGGACGAATAATAAGAATATTGTTTCTAAAAAAGTTTTAATTGAAGTCCTTTCACCGTAATATAATCATCGTAGGTAGGTATAAAATATAATTATCTTAGAGCGGTTCAACACTCACACGGTATTGAAATTTAAAACTTATAGCTGATATTCAGTTATTAGAATGGCGGTATATTATATTCAATCATTGCAATCACATATTGTATTATTATCAATCAACTTAACTTGTATGAAATATTAAAAATCGCACAGAAAAAATAGATACAGACGTGTATTTTAATTTTCTCCATAAATCAAAAATTGTTTTTATGTATTCATGGGATAGTGAAATAGACAAAAAAAAAAAAAAAAGAAGAAGCCAAATGGGTTGGTTCGTTCTATAATCACTGAATAAATAGAATAAATAATTTATTCTGCGCTACAACCATCTCTTCCCTTTCGTAAGCACGCCGAATCAGTAGATATACCAAAATGTAATAATAGGCATGAGCGCAGTTTATTGACTTATTGTGATCTCCACCGAAATGGTTGAATAATAAAATAATCGTAGACAGGTCGTAAGCATTTACTTTTCCGAAAGTTTCAACACCGCAGACGGCCGGCGCAATTTAATCTGAATATCTAGGGTACACCGTTATAATATAATGCGGAGATTTTCACGTCACCGGACGTCTGGGGACACCCTTTTCGCCGTTAATTGCCAGGGGTCGATTGATAATGACTGCGGGGGATTCGACGAGACGCTTATCCAAAATCCTATAAATATATAATAACGACCGTACGAAACTAGCAAATTGGAAACCGCACTTTCCGTCGTTTGATAGTAGGTATATAATATACCAGCTACGTCGGAAGTCGTGTCCTCGATCATATTATTATATATTAATATATTAATACGTTTGTTACAGAACGTCTGGGGCCCGTCCAAATAAATATATATACATATACTAGGTGATCCATTTAACGCAAGACACTCATTATTTTAAAAACTATTAATGTTTCTGAAAATGTATTTATTTTTTTTATCGTTATAATTTTTTTTTCTGATGAAAACTTAAATTTTTTATTTTTATTCCAAAGCACATTATTTTTTTTGAAGTACTTCGAAGTATAATAATCGCATTTTGGTCGAGTAGTTTATGAGTTAACAAGAGTAGGTACCCCGCAAAATGTTGATCCTCTATATTTCGCTCATCTAAACTTTAAATACTTATTACTAATAAACTACTTGTCCGAAATTTGATATTTTCAGATCGTAATACTCCGAATAATATTCTGCTTCATAGTATGAATTTGATAATAATGTATATTTTCACTGAAAAAAGTAAAAGACTAAAGGTGTTATATTATTATTATCGATCGATCGGCAGAACTAAAATCGAAGATTGAAAATCGTTTAATAATAATAATAATAACAATAATCGACGAGCACGAATTTTAAGCGCGTGTCCCGCGTAATCGCTCCTCCCCCTCTTTAAATCACCGCATTTCGGCGATATGCGCGACCCATACCCATACCCATACCGTATAATATATTATTGTTTTGTATTTGTGTACATTATTATACCTATTATTATTATATAGCGCACGAAAATAAAAACGCTTTTAAAGTATTGATTTCAACAGATAGTTCCGTACAACTGCGAGACGGCTGCATAATCCGCCCGCAGACTTTTGTACGTGCGATCTCGAAACATTTTTACATTACTCCTGTTTTGAATTACATGTTTCTTAATCCGGCAGTCGAGAGCAAGACGATTATAGGTCGGTATTCTTTCTTATTCTCTCTCACTGTCTCTCTATCTCTGTTTCTCTCTCTCTCTCGAACTGTCTCTCCTCTCTTTATTTT
>NC_042494.1:159238828-159244748 GCF_005508785.2 Acyrthosiphon pisum
TGCTCTTCCCCCTCATCCGAAGTTTCAGTGGGGAGGCGGGGCGTGCGGTGAGTTATCGATATATATATATATATACAGTACAAAACGTAATTTTTTTCGAACCCCGCCATTAAACTCGGATTACAGAAAATCGTTAAACGTACCATTGTAATGTGTTACACAAATATCTGGCGATAAAACCATTCGTTCTATTTCGCTATTGATGGACCGAAAGCGAAAAACTAACATAACTCACAACAAAGGCCTCTTTTTTCTTTGCTTTTTCACCCTGTTTTTTTTTTCCATTACATCGTGAACCGCGATCGGGAGGAGGTCGTTCTTAATTAGCTCAAAGGCTGTGATTATAGATAGATACACAATCGTGCTGTGTGCAATAAAGACGACACGAAACGATCGACTGACGAGCAAGTGTCTAAAATTAACTGCAGATCGAGTGTTTAAAATTTATTGTGACTGTACATATAGCGACTAGAATAAATAACGATTATAAAGAATGAGAAATAATTCATGTTTGGCGAAAGGATTCCGCGTTCCACAATACGTCATGTATAATATGTCGGTTAAAATGAAAAACTTCAAATTGTCGACGTGTTTTTCATTGTCGATCAAAAATATGCAGGCCTTCCATGAAATGCGGCGACGATACAAAAAAGGGTCTGAGGCGAACTCTATCCCGAAAACTCGACCGCAGTTGGATTATTGACACACAGCATTACATTGTATGCGACGATGCGGTTTTTTGTACACTTTTTAACGACTCGATGCTCGTCCTGATTGAAGTATCGCTTATAATATGTATATTATTGTAGGCGTGATTTTTTTCGAATAACTTCCTCGCGAGACACTGGTTGGTTTTTATAAAAAATAGTCGCGAAAATGTAAATAATTTCAAAACGTATTCCTATAGGTACTTCAAAATATAATAAAACATTGAAAAACGTTTTCCACAAATCTAATTGACAAAATGTATACAGACACGACATTTAGCTGCTAAAGTGTTTTGGATTAAAAACGATCAACTACAGCGCATGCGCATTGTCCGGAGTGCGCGCGACGTAGAGCATATTTTGTTATTAGCTGGTTATAAACAAAAATAATTTCTCTCCATATTATGACGCGTGGTATATATGGGGTAGAATCACATTGTCGGGATATAAAAATATAAGGTCGTAACAATATTATACGAGTGTAATATTATAACGGTCCGTAGGATAATAATTACTATATTATTATATTAAACCTTTTTTTTTCGTTATAATATTATTATTATGGTACGGTGGCGGCCGTATTCTGGTACTGATACGGACATAAGGTAATAATTTACTAATTTCGAAAAAACGGATAGTATTTATGATTTTTTTTTTTTTTATAATATTTTTTAATTATTATACAGCTGATACGACCGCATTTTTACCATAAACACAAAGTTTGGCTAATGAAAACCCCATTAATTTAATATTATTATACTTATATATTATTATATGATATATTATATATAGCGTACCTATATACCTACTAGAACTGTGTCCCGACTCCGCAGTGGTTTCGTGCGTGAAATTACGTTTTAAAGTGTTATAAAATTATGGATTAACCATCCAAGGGTGTGTATTACTGTATATATAACAACGTGATATATACAATACTAACGCACCTCTTATAATACCTGTTTCGTTATTTTTTTTTCATTTATTAATAACAACCGGACCCATCTGTATATTAACGGCGGACATATTATTTTTTACTTTTAATGGATCATGAAAATGCAAAATGTCCCAACGTACGTCTACCATATACCACCCCTACGTAGAATTCATTTATGTGCATGTACATATTGTATACAGAAATAGAGTGGGAGAGGGAGAGGGAGAGAGAGAGAGTGAGAGAGAGAGAGAGAGAGAGAGAGAGAGAGACAGACAGAGAGACAGAGACAGAGAGACAGACAGCAGACAGAGACAGACAGCAGACAGAGACAGAGAAAGTCCGGTTCGTTAACTTTACGACGAAATGTGTAATAATATTGTGCGATTCGTATATTATTATTATTCTCTCTAATTATTATCGTTTGCGCCGCGCTACTCGATTACGTCGGTTATATTAGTTGCGTGGACTGTAGCACTATATACGAGTGCAGTAATTTGTCGGTTTTCAAATGGTCGAGTTAATTAAATTTTCAATCGTAACATTATAATTCCGGTCATTTTTAATGTCAACAAACAGGTACGACAGTAAACATAAATCATCAAAAAAAAAAAAATATACAAATTAAAAGTTAGACCAATCATATAATTGTTATACCCGCTGCCTTATACTATTCTTCGGTGTTATTAAACGGTCACAACACATCGACTTCGTCAAAAAATTATTCAACCAACCGAGCAACTACAACTTATATGGTATCTTAATAATAAACAAATTACATGGTGCCCTACATTATATTATTTTCATTATACATTTATAGCATAGATTTTGTATCTATACATATTAAAATACTTAAACTATTTACGTAATGTGTAATTAAATATAGGTAAGAGCCAAAGTTTACATGAATAGAGTAGCTTATAAATAATTCACATAATTTAGCTTTCATCAAGTGATCTTCAGATAAATTAACTAGTGTAATTATCGGTTATAAAAAATCAAAGTTTTAAGTTACTTCTTTTAATGTATGAAATCTATTAGAAAGTAGAATAATAACAGTATAAATTGTAAAAAAACTCGAGCTTTAAAGTTTTCTTCCGTAAGATTTAATTTCCTTTCAAAGTCAACTTCATCAAACATTTTGAACAACAAATTCAGAACGAAATTCACGGTATCTACTTAATATTTTGAAATTCCTCATTTATTACACATATTGTTGTGAATATTAAGTTGTCACATTCCTTTTTAGCGTCATATATATGTTGACAAACATTGTGTAAATTAGTATTTTTACGATAAATATACTATAATACTTCATATAATGGTTTTACAATTTTTTCCTTAAATGCAATAAAAAAATAGAACAAATTCAATTTTTTTCAGAGTATTTTCAATATTTATTTCTTCCTTTTAATGCATAAAAAGACACGTGTTGCGATTCCCAACGAGTGGGGCATACTTTTTTTAGGACTTTGTTTAATTTGATTTGCATCACATTCACTGAAAGCCAAAGTTGCCCATTTTGGTTCAATTGAACTGAAAAAATTGAACACGGCCCAAACAGTTTCAAAAATCATTAACACTTTTTGGTTTCTATCAAAAATATATTATTAGCAAATGATTCATCGATTCTTGTCGTCAATCGCTCGTCATCCATATAATTATATTACAAATATTACTATTTTTGTTCTAATTTTAAATGTTGTACTAATTTTCGGCCTAAAAGCGTCATCAAAACTTACAACCTAACAACAAATAAGTTGTCAACCTCAACCACTACCCGTCGCTAAATAAATTTATATAAATTACCTTTTATTAAAATCTTGATATTTTATGTGGGGAATTTATTTTATAATAAATTAAATAAGACGCATCAAATGACGCCTCCCCAAAATGTCAGGTACTCTGCCACTCTGGTGTTTGTCTGACCTGGTCGATTGTGATTTATAGTTACCTACATAGCTATAATAGTACCTACTACACGTTCGAAAATTTCTACGTTTCACGTAATATTATTTGTACGTATCTTCAAGTGACAATATGGTTTTTAATTTCATATTTTCAGAACTTAAATATTTTTCTGAAAACGTCATCGTTTAAATATCGAATATCGAACGAATATTTTATTATTTATAAGCATATAAAGTTTCGACGAGCGGACTGGTGGAAAGGACAAATATTCTTTTACTTCGCGAGTTTGTACTGCAGGGCACCACGCCGCTCTTCCACACCCTAAATGCTTATAAATAATAAACTATTGATTTGGTATATACAATATAATATTTTATACATCGAAATGTTCGAAAAAATTTTCAACTTCGGGGTACGAAATTAAAAACAAGTGTTGCCATGTAAGGAATGGAAAGAAATAGAGATGATATGTATACATTAAAAATGTACAATGTATCGCTTGTGTAGCAAAACATAGCCCGATACACACTCTTATTGTATCATTGTTTTTTCGCAATCGGCTTATACAGCAGCGCAATTTTTTTTCCAAATAAACAATATTTTGCCGAGCGCGCTGATTTACATTTGTATATATAGATGAAACACAATTTGTTGTAATTTTCCATATTATGTTATATTATATGACTTACCTACGACGTTGAGCTGGAATGCCAAACTCATTTTGGGTTCGGTATTTACTTGGCATTCATAGATTCCGGCGTCTCTCGGTTGAGCAAATTTAATCAGTAAGGTCCAATTGTCCGAGTTATCCGGGTGGATGACTTGGAATCTCTGGTCACTGGTGTAAGTCAGCACTCCTGCCGTCAGTATGTGCAAGTCTCTCTTCCGCATCCATGATACCTGTGTGCACACGTCAAAAACAACACCGTTAACAACGAACACAATAACGACAATAACAACAACAACAACAACAAAAACAACCACAACCAAAATAATAATAATAATAATAATAATAACAATAACAATAACGAGTCGTATTCGTTTCGTAGTTTCGTTCGGGTTGGCATTGTATGGCCCAAGTATTATTGGTACGGACGAATGTCAAACGCGCTACGACCTACGGGACTACAGAAAGGTCGAACATTCTTTTTCACAAAACTATTAATATTATATTATGTGACGACCGCTAAAAATATCTACTGCAAAAAAATCTCCAGAAAAAAATATTCGTAACAAAAAATGTTATTTTTGTAGAAAAAAAATATTATATTATATACCTCCGTTGGTATAACCGTCGTATAAACTGCTTTAAGCGATTTATGCGCATAACTTAAACTATACAATTACTGCATAAGTTAACATTGGTATACAATACGATTCTGCTCACTGAAATAATCACTAAGATAAATCGCATCGATTGATTTTTTAGGTAGGTTCCTATAGCTACAATGTAACGCATTCGAAACGCTTAATTTATTTTGTGTTGTGGTACTTTATTTTAATACTTTGACCTTGACCATTATTAATCTTAATAAGCAAGGATAAATATTTTGACCAACGACCTAATAATTTATACGATCACAATTATTATAGAATAGCTACCTTATATTTTATATACAGAGTGTCTGCTATCCATTGCAATTATGTTTTATTTTTAACTGTTTTATAACTTGAAATAAAATACCTGGTATTTTTTAATAACTTATAAGTATTATGATGTTCAATTACTAGTAAAAAATAAAGTTATTTTCAAATTTCTCAGTAATATTCTAGACAGCCAGCTTATACAGATAATTTGTGTAAATGTTTTAAAAATTTAATTATATTGTAAGTTTTTCAAAGGAGGTAAGTACTATGAAAAACATTGTGAGACACTGTATATAATGAATAATATAATATGTTAACAATTATTATTATTATGATCATTATGTTAACGATAGTTCATGTTTTACCCTGTTATTTGTCATGCTATTTAAATATTCGTTGTTAATCGAACGTTAATGGTAATCGAACATCGAATTTACAAACATAATAATAATATATAGGTGTATTGTGTTATTTTGAATTCCGAGGAGACGAATGATAGTTATTTACATTTTGATAATCTGATTGATATTGACGTTTAATTTATAAAAACTGTCTTATTTTTGTTCGTGTTTGCTAAAACCACGTTTAGAAAATGATTTTGGATTTCATATTTTCTAATACCGATTATGTTATACGATATGTAAGAAATTTGATGCTGTAGACTACAAACACAAAAGCAGTCCTAAAATATATACTTTTATTAGTGCTCAATATTGGGTTTAAAAAATAAAAAAAAGGAGAAAAGTAGGTAACCGTTTTGCAGCTTTGCTGTTTTGCTGTACAG
>NC_042494.1:159244848-159246383 GCF_005508785.2 Acyrthosiphon pisum
GATCGGAAATTGAGTGTGGGTGGTACTTTAAACGGGTCGAGTTTTTACCATTTTCTCTGAGCGCGATAAGAAGACCGATATACCGTATATTATACCGACAACTATATACAATTTTTAAATATTCCGTCGCACTCGATTTTTAACAGGATCCGCTCAGGATCGTTTATTAAATGAGATAACCCATTTTATTACTTTCAAATTAAATATCGTGACATGCCCTTACCCGAGACGAGTGAACCAACAACCGTTCTCTTTATGCTGTCCAACTTTTTAAATACTTTTATTGTTGAAAAGTAGAAACATTTTCGGGCCGATAACTTGTGTTTTTGAAGCCTGTCAATAATATTGTAATAATTATAATAAAAATAAATAGAAACTTAAATATACCACCTACAATATTATATTATGTAAATAACAATATTTATATCGTCCACACAACAAAACGCATATAATTGCATATGAATGTGTTGTACATTTAAGTCTCTATAAAATATTGTTTACAACACAATATCTAACTTAGTCGCATATTATAAACAATCAAAGACCCATACGAATCGTAAAGTATTGACTGCTCGTCCGTGGGTTTTGTAAGTTTATATTCTTGTAGACAATATATTTTTAACTAAAGTAGGTAGTTGTTTTCCACTTAAAGAATCGAACCACATTTACATTATGTGTGCATGTGAATTTGTGCGGCAGCATTAATTAAAGTTCGTATCACATGATGTGAAGTCGTGATAAATTTGCTTATTTTGTACTGGAAAATCAATTCGCATGCAGAGCTTTAATGTATTTCACTTTTAGATGTTCACCGACGGAGTGGATTTGATGAAATTTTTTTGTCGACTGGACACTTGGTCGAATTAATAAGAGACGTAATCCGTTCATTTTATTTTTTAGCCATTTGTAGACCGAAAATAGAACGTTTATATTCGTCTGTACTTGCGTATATTTTTTAATTTCCGGGCTTCAGCGTATTCATTATTTGAAACTAATTCGGAAAGGGTATACAGCGTCACAATCTCTCACGTTAAAATTAATTATAGATTTGTTGCCGAGTTTAAACCTTCTGAATAATGTATTCCGCGTTCTATGTCAGCCCGAACTTATTTCAAATAACTCTTATTGTACTTAACGAATTGCCAAGAATGACATGTTTTCTTCTTTGTCCGTTTTAAATTCTATTCTCTCTGAACAACGAAGGATTCAACAATGTTGTTTAGATAATATATATATGTGTGTATATATAGGTACGTGGTTGTTCCATTGTTCTTTTTTTTTATACTTTCTGATGATTGCTATTCCAGCCCAGCTCTTAGCTTAAAACGTGTCTGATATATATATTTCTCAGCGTGTGTTCAGAAGACGGCTTTTAGGTGTTTTTATGTCCTTTTGACTCACGTATGTGGCCATAGATGAAATTTTAACTTCGCACCTACAACATTTACTTGATGTCCAAAGTGCGCTAAAAGTTATGTTCTCTGGTCGTTACTAAAACAATTGTACTGCGTTTCAGTTTTTATGACCATTCCGCC
>NC_042494.1:159248796-159250687 GCF_005508785.2 Acyrthosiphon pisum
GTTCCATCCTAAACGTCCATACAGAAAAATAATACATTACGCGAGATTATATTTCCGCTTCTGACCGCGTTCAATATGCTCGCAATGGTTTTTCACTTCTATTCACGAATTATTGTGGTACACCCTTTAAAAAATTGTTCACATATATATTATATTTGAACAATTTCATAATATTTCTCGTATAAGACAGAATTCGTTAATCTGTTTTCAACGACTTTAAATCCGGTTTTCATTTTGTTATTTCAACTAAAAAACTTTATTTTCATGCACTTTAAATCCTACAAAATGTATAGCTATGATTATTAGATTTATAAAAATAATTTATATTTATATTCGTAGCGAAACATTATTGTGATTCAATAATTGCGTTTTAAAATAAACATTTTTTTTTCAATACTAAACAGGACATTTTCTACGATTGGACCGAAACTATTATAATTTGTTTTTATTCCTTATAAGCACCAACTAAACATGGCTTGAAAAGTTTGTCTTCAAAAATGTGTATTTCAAATTTGATTCAACTTGTATGAAGTAATAGAACGCTGTTGATTAATATTATAAGTGACATATTGTATATAATATAATATATAGTTACTGCGCACGAATTTAATAGTTTACGAATTTCAAATGAGAACAAATATTATATAGGTACCTGATTAATGTGGTTATTGATTATTACGACTTTTAACGGGTATTGTTCGTTGCATTATTGCAGAAGTCATTTTAAGCATGTCATTGACCCATATTTCTAGATCCCGGACGTCGTCGACAAACACACTATACACGTGCAATTTAATAATATACAACCGAACGAATATAACGATTGTTTCGTTTTTCATTTGGTTGGTAGCACTAGCCGCCAAAGTACGTTAAAAAAAATACATGTTAGATTAGCTACCGAATTATATACAGCCTTCAAAAGCAATCAAAATCGGAATGAGTTCTTCTCGAGAAAAAAAACACTTAGAGATTAAGATATAGCGGCGCCCTCCGATCGGTAAATGACAATGAAATCAATCCAAATGGGAAAAAGTGACATACGAGATTATTGGGTGGGACACCGAGACGGCCGTCTTTTAATTCGAAAGCGATGATAAATCATTGAGTTCGCGATAAAACGTTTTTGAACGGAGTCTTGTCAACTAAAAATGGTCGGTAAAAAAAAATAAAAATAAATTGAGTACCTACGGTTATATATTTACGTGACTATCGCCAAAACTATTTGAAAATTCGAGCTTTTGTCATCTCGAAGAGCATGGTAACAATATTGTCCGGCTTCTACCGTGGAATAAATTGTCGTCGTATACAGCGATACCTATGCTCCCTACGCTCAACAACTACAATCAGAATATAAAACGATATAATATGACCTTTTGTAGAGCAGCAGGCACGTAGCCAGGGAGTGCTAGGTGGACCGGGCCCTCCTTAAATTTAACATTGCTTAAAAATTATTTTTGATTTGTATTTAAATATGAAAATTATCTTTTCAACCAACCAAAGGTAAATTTCAATTCAGATTCTTGGTAAGGGATTTTGCCTTATGGACTAGGGAACTATGGAAATAGAAGCCTAGTACAGGATCTACAAGTTTTTCATAGAAAACAAATTATGGAAAATAACACAAAATTGTTAGACCCCGTATAATAAAAATTTTCCGGCTTCGTGCACAGGGGCGGCTTCATGGGGGGTCTAAGAACCCCCCCCCCCCCAAGCAGTGTTTCTAAACAATTTATACTGTTAAAAACAAAATTGGAAAAAAAATCATCGACATTTCTGAAAATTATGACTTGGCCCACATAACCATATCTCTGGAGCCGCCTCTGTTCATGCCTGTGTAGAGGTCTGTCACTCCAGCGTCCCAAGTTTTGAATTTTTATACTCACATTTCACA
>NC_042494.1:159251588-159270511 GCF_005508785.2 Acyrthosiphon pisum
TTTTAATTACAATTAAATAAGAAAATCGTCACATGAGAAATCGAGCGAATATCAAATGTTGTAAAAATATGAATTTCAAACGCTCATAAAAATTTAATTTGACTTTTTTGTAGACTTTTTTTTTGATAAAGATAGACAATATTATGGGGAATCTTGTATTATATTTTCAAATCTTAGATTTAAAAAGAAAAAAGGTGTGTAAGTGGATGTCGCTCTGTTGTACAGTAAATTACAAGTGGGTCACTGTATAATGGATAGTATTAAATTTGAATTCAATGATATATTATCATTGTATAAGAACAACGATTCTGAGCGGAGACAGTATGTCAGTCTATGTATAAGACATAATATTATGTATTAAAATGTATTATTATTAAAAAAGAATTGACCTATAATAGGTATCTACGGTTATTTGTTTTAAGGTTACACCAAAAACCAAAATCAATTTTCTCGAAAACAGATTTTACGTATAAATTCCCGTTTTTTCTTAATTTTTCTTTTGTTTTTCACGGCGCTTTTGAAAACTACTGGAAAAATTTTACTTTTGACCCCCCCCCCTCCCCCCAAAGTACCAACTAGATTCACTTTCCTATCAGAAAAGATACTGTTGAAGAAAATCGAAGCGCTATTACTGTCCTAAAAGGTGATGACAGACACAAAAATAAAAAAATGAAAAAATATTAAAATATTAAAAAAAAACACACATCATTGTAAAATCAATACATTCATCGTTTCACTCCGAATCTAAAATAAAAATTTCACAAAGGTTTATCGCACGATGATGAAGATATCGTGTGATTTCTGCCAACATATCGCTCGCTCAGAGTCGGGGCCAAAAGTCAAAACGAGCTGTGGCATTTAACTGGCGTTTTAACCATGTTCACGTTAGATGAAGAACTCTCTGATATTATTAGCAAATTTAGCATACTCGTACAATAGGTACTTGCTCTAGAGTATACGTCTTAGTGTAGCGTCTTAGTGTAGCGACTCGTGCTGCAGCGTTGTACGTTAATCGTCACGAATAAACGGAATAGGCTTCCTACAACCACTGAAGTGTCCCTATTTCGGTCAACGGTGTACAAAAGTCGTGCAAAAATTACAAAAAGGTTTAGTACGCGATGATATCGTGTGATGTTCTGCCGCTCGCACGGTGTCAGCCAAAACGAGGGAGAGGTGCGTTGCGGCCATCGTTTTGCTGTGATCGCGTAGACGAAGAAATCTACGACATTATTAGCATACGAGTACAACGGGTACTTGGCCGAGACTATATAATATTATTACCTACAGCAGCGGCAGTGCGAGTGTGCATACGTAATGATTGGATACAATTCTGTGCAAAATCTGAGTGTACTGACGCGAACAATGAGAACTAATTGAGAAATAATAAAAATATATTTACATTTAACTTGGACGACAATTTAACAATATATCTCGAGAACACATTTTTCAGTCGATTCAGCGCGTATTTTATACCACTCCTCGTCGCCGCCGCCCACCCCACTAACTTACTATCCACTTAACGGTATGAAATTGTATGATATATTATCGACTTTTTCGCGTGCGGGTTTTTTAATCAGCGGCAATTGATTTGTTCTCGTGCAGATTTTCGAACAACGCGGTGTAAAAAGATTTAAGCCCTGTGCACTTTTTTTTCGGAATTCTTAAAATACGGCGGCGGCCGAATAGATGTCTAGATTATAATGTATCACGCGTATATCATTATATAATATTATGCAACCAGCTTGTGGAGTATATGGTCTAATACAATCCAACGGTTTAAAGTAGTCCACTCTGGAGGGATATCAGTAATGAGCTTATTCGTCTTTTCGAGTTTAAGAACAATAAACGGTCGCCTCGTAATAAGATAATAAACGAAGCTCGTCGACTGACGGATTAATCGATTTTCGATGAACGACTCTGGTCAAATGCCCAAGCATATATATTGGAAACTTATTACATCCAATATTTTTTCGTTTATTTTAAAAAATTCACTACCTACGTCATACATTGTGCGTATAACACTCGGAAAACCAGTAACGTACGTTACGAAATTATTTCAATCTAAAAACTTGATTGGAATAAGACGGAAAAGCGTACGATGCTCTCTGCAATCTCTATATTAAATTCTGTTATTAGTTTGTCGAACCGTTCGTGAGCTTGTGGTTTTTCATAGTCTTGAACTTGTTGGTAAAATGTGTCGGTTTTAAAAAAACTTGACAGGTTCAGACACTTATATTGTCTGTAAGACGTTTTCGTTATGGATTTTATTGATTGATTGTATTTTTTTCTTTTTTGGAAGAAAAAAAATAAAGTATAAACTTTTTGTTTAATTTCGGAGTTTCAAATAAATTGTACAATATATACCTACTATTATTTGATAAAGTACTTGTTTAATACCTCCAGTTCATTGTACATAATATACTATAGGTATGATACCGTTGATGAATTATTCGGAACACGTTTAGCGCCGCAATGAGTGCTGTTCAAATAAAACGCATTAAGTACTGTACAACCGATGTAGCTTCCTCGCTCTAGTCGGAATCGAAAAAATCCATTAATTCATTTAATAAACGAATATTAAGTTAGATATTATTAATATTGACTTTAAAAATAAAATAGGAACGTGTTCAAACTAAATTTTTGGATATTAAATGGTATTTATCATATTATTAACCCATTTTTCTATACGTGCTAAAATAGCTGAATTTTAATGTAACAAAAAAAAATGGATGACAACAATTTAAAGCATTTTAATAATCATTTCCTCTTAACGTTTTTCCATTACTAAAATATTGTACAATTTCAAAATGTATTCGTTGACCTGAAAACCAATGGAAATACTTATAGGCTTAAGACTAATAGATATTTCCATTATATTTTCCCAACATCTAATATGGTTTTAAGTATTTTATATTAACATTAATGATAACCTGAAATATATTTAAGCATTTACAATATCAATGAGACGAGATATTTTATTTTATTCAAATTTTATAATATTAGCCCAATATTTGTATATAATGTCAATTAATATTCTCTATAATAATCCATTTCGTAAATAATTCAAAGCCTATCTTTATTAATTTCCCACTATCCGACGGATGAACATACCATAATATCCTCGAGTAATCCTCTTTTTTTCATTTCTCTTTCAATCGGCACACCAACAGTAAACTTACGGAAGTCATTACTACTTTGTTGACTGAGAGAGAGTTGTTTCCAAATGTTCAATGTAATTGCGTTCCCCCGACAGGTCGGCTTCTAGATTAGAAAATGGTTGAAAACGAGTCTTATCTTCATTTATTCAGACTCTGTGGTATACAGAATTCATTTTTTTCTCTCTACCCTCAAAATATGACAAATCCGATATCGTATTGTTTTTATAGTAGGTACCTTATATACTATATAGTATTTTTTTTTTAAGACCACCACAAACAATTTTTTATTTTGTGGTTCCTAAATTACATTTTTACCAAAATATATAAATACTGCATTGGTTTAAAAAGAAGAAATGTTTTTCGCATCATGTCAAATCGTTTACCAATTTAATATTAATTTAATCCTAGTTCGTTCATTTTTCATTTTCTTTTTTTATTTAAATTTAAATTAATTTTTGATGAAATACTACTAAACGTCCAGCTAAATAATTATTATTCCAAATACCATTTATAAAGTATTGAATTAAATTATATTTTGTGGCTATTTAATTTAAAATTATAATCATTGACATTGATTTGAGTGGTTTCCTTCTATGGATTTTTTCGTTAATATATTATATACCTTATAAATCATTTATGAATAATATAATATTCGTTTCTATATATTTTAGTTTCTGACCAAAGCGATTGATATGTTGCAATACTGTGTCTTTGTTAAATTTAATCGAGTGGTTTTCTGGTATGAATAAACTGTTATAGACAGTAGGTGCAATTTCAATAGTTTGTCGCAAACTTAGGACGATTTTTTCCCCTTCAATTTGTAGTTTTGGTTATTAAGGATTGATGTTTTAATACGAAACGTTGCTCTATCATATGTATTTTTTGCATTCAATAAATTCTGAAATCTCAACTCATAAATTATTTTTATGAGTACTTAAAATTTGAAAAATGTACCATAAACATGTAAGCATAATATGTATTCCAGTTAAAATCGTTTTTCGAATTCCGTGATTTATCGAAACATTATTCATCGCTATCAAATTAAAAATGATATAATAATATAATAATTCACTGTCTTGTGCCAAGACGAGCGAAGCGAGCCAAGTGTCCCAAATCCATCCCGACTCACTAATCCTCTACGTCAAATCATCTGGTATTCGAATAAGGTGCAAAAAAAAATTAGTACAATTCAGATTTTGATGAGTTAAAGAAGAAATCAACTAATATAATGATAAATAAGATTTGGCAAAATATTGTTGATCCTTAATTTTAACTTTTCTAAAATCTCTCTAGTAAACTATGCGTTTAATTATGATATATGAGGACGTATTCGTTTCAAAAATTATGAGTGCCATTTTGGATTGTCTTATTACGTTAATTGTCTACGTTACAATACATTTTTGCGCAGATATGTTTTGTCTTTACCATGAAATTATACCGGAATATACATTATTTATCAAAGACTTTTTCCACGTCTTTTCTGACTTTATAACGAGACATAATATTATACAAACATTTTATAAACAAATGATTAATTGGTATATTTTATAATTTGTTTTCTTAAATAGAAAATTAATCTATCGTATTTATTTTTTATTGAATAAATAAATTGAAGCGAAAAATTGTATTTGTTGTATACATGCCAGTTAATACCATAACATGAAGATATTATGCTGAATTCAATACATAATCAAAAACGATAATTTATTGTATTTTTTTTATTTTTATTTTACTAAAACCAGTTATATTCGGTTGGATATAAAATAACGTATCTGCCCTAAATCTATAAACATAATAATAATTAATAAATTCTCAGTAAAGCGATCATTATATTGGTGTTACATCGATATGTAGATTTTTTATTTTTGTGTCTAGAGACACTTTTTTTAGTAGAAAAAATGATCTGATCATGAACTTCAATGGAAGTTTCTGGTGGAAATAAAATCTTTCATTTTCATTTTTTTAAAACCTCTATAGTAAACTATGCGTTTAATTATGATATATGAGAACGTATAGTATTACTTAGGGAGATAAAAATTGAAAATTCTCAATACTTTTTTTAATAATCGAGACAACCCATATAACCAATAATAAATATGAACATTTGTTAAAATGTTAATATTATTATTAAAATAATTGTTTATTAACCATGGTTCCTAAAAGGTTAGACCGTCTTCCCTGTGAATCGAATACTATCGACTCCTACTGTACAGCAAAACAGCAAAGCTGCAAAACGGTTACCTACTTTTCTCCTTTTTTTTATTTTTTAAACCCAATATTGAGCACTAATAAAAGTATATATTTTAGGACTGCTTTTGTGTTGGTAGTCTACAGCATCAAATTTCTTACATATCGTATAACATAATCGATATTAGAAAATATGAAATCCAAAATCATTTTCTAAACGTGGTTTTAGCAAACACGAACAAAAATAAGACAGTTTTTATAAATTAAACGTCAATATCAATCAGATTATCAAAATATAAATAACTATCATTCGTCTCCTCGGAATTCAAAATAACACAATACACCTATATATTATTATTATGTTTGTAAATTACGATGTTCGATTACCATTAACGTTCGATTAACAACGAATATTGAAATAGCATGACAAATAACAGGGTAAAACATGAACTATCGTTAACATAATGATCATAGTAATAATAATTGTTAACATATTATATTATTCATTATATACAGTGTTTCACAATGTTTTTCATAGTACCTACTTACCTCCTTTGAAAAACTTACAATAATTAAATTTTTAAAACATTTACACAAATTATCTGTATAAGCTGGCTGTCTATAATATTCCTGAGAAATTTGAAAATAACTTTATTTTTTACTAGTAATTGAACATCATAATACTTATAAGTTATTAAAAAATACCAGGTATTTTATTTCAAGTTATAAAACAGTTAAAAATAAAACATAATTGCAATGGATAGCAGATACTCTGTATATAAAATATAAGGTAGCTATTCTATAATAATTGTGATCGTATAAATTATTAGGTCGTTGGTAAAAATATTTATCCTTGCTTATTAAGGTTAATAATGGTCAAGGTCAAAGTATTAAAATAAAATACCACAACACAAAATAAATTAAGCGTTTCGAATGCGTTACATTGTAGCTATAGGAACCTACCTAAAAAATCAATCGATGCGATTTATCTTAGTGATTATTTCAGTGAGCAGAATCGTATTGTACCAATGTTAACTTATGCAGTAATTGTATAGTTTAAGTTATGCGCATAAATCGCTTAAAGCAGTTTATACGACGGTTATACCAGCGGAGGCATATAATATAATATTTTTTTTTCTACAAAAATAACATTTTTTGTTACGAATATTTTTTTCTGGAGATTTTTTTGCAGTAGATATTTTTAGCGGTCGTCACATAATATAATATTAATAGTTTTGTGAAAAAGAATATTCGACCTTTCTGTAGTCCCGTAGCGCGTTTGACATTCGTCCGTACCAATAATACTTGGGCCATACAATGCCAACCCGAACGAAACTACGAAACGAATACGACTCGTTATTGTTATTGTTATTATTATTATTATTATTTTGGTTGTGGTTGTTTTTGTTGTTGTTGTTGTTGTTATTGTCGTTATTGTGTTCGTTGTTAACGGTGTTGTTTTTGGCGTGTGCACACAGGTATCGTGGATGCGGAAGAGAGACTTGCACATACTGACGGCAGGAGTGCTGACTTACACCAGTGACCAGAGATTCCAAGTCATCCACCCGGATAACTCGGACAATTGGACCTTACTGATTAAATTTGCTCAACCGAGAGACGCCGGAATCTATGAATGCCAAGTAAATACCGAACCCAAAATGAGTTTGGCATTCCAGCTCAACGTCGTAGGTAAGTCATATAATATAACATAATATGGAAAATTACAACAAATTGTGTTTCATCTATATATATAAATGTAAATCGGCGCGCTCGGCAAAATATTGTTTATTTGGAAAAAAAATTGCGCTGCTGTATAAGCCGATTGCGAAAAAACAATAATACAATAAGAATGTGTATCGGGCTATGTTTTGCTACACAAGCGATACATCGTAAATTTTTAATGTATACATAATACATATCATCTCTATTTCTTTCCATCCCTTAAATGGCCACACTTGTTTTTAATTTCGTACCCCGAAGTTGAAAATTTTTTCGAACATTTCGATGTATAAAATATTATATCGTGTATACCAAATCAATAGTTTATTATTTATAATCATTTAGGGTGTGGAAGAGCGGCGTGGTGCCCTGCAGTACAAACTCGCGAAGTAAAAGAATATTTGTCCTTTCCACCAGTCCGCTCGTCGAAACTTTATATGCTTATAAATAATAAAATATTCGTTCGATATTCGATATTTAAACGATGACGTTTTCAGAAAAATATTTAAGTTCTGAAAATATGAAATTAAAAACCATATTGTCACTTGAAGATACGAACAAATAATATTACGTGAAACGTAGAAATTGTCGAACGTGTAGGTACTATTAAAGCTAGGTAGGTAACTATAAATCACAATCGACCAGGTCAGACAAACACCAGAGTGGCAGAGTACCTGACATTTTGGGGGGTGTCATTTTATGCGTCTGTGTTGTCGGTAATTAATTTATTATAAAATAAATTCCCCACATAAAATATCAAGATTTTAATAAAAGGTAATTTATATAAATTTATTTAGCGACGGGTAGTGGTTGAGGTTGACAACTTATTTGTTGTTAGGTTGTAAGTTTTGATGACGCTTTTAGGCCAAAAATGAGTACAACATTTAAAATTAGAACAAAAATAGTAATATTTGTAATATAATTATATGGATGACGAGCGATGGACGACAAGAATCGATGAATCATTTGCTAATAATATATTGTTGAGAGAAACCAAAAAGTTTTAATGATTTTTGAAACTGTTCGGGCCGTATTCAATTTTTTCAGTTCAATTGAACCAAAATGGGCAACTTTGGCTTTTAGTGAATGTGATGCAAATCAAATTAAACAAAGTTCTAAAAAAAAGTATCCCCACTCGTTGGGAATCGAAACACGTGTCTTTTTATGCCTTAAAAGGAAGAAAGATATATTGAAAATACTCTGAAAAAAATTGAATTTGTTCTGTTTTTTTATTGCATTTAAGGAAAAAATTGTAAAACCATTATAATATGAAGTATTATAGTATATTTATCGTAAAAATACTAATTTACACAATGTTTGTCAACATTTATATGAGGCTAAAAAGGAATGTGACAACTTAATATGCACAACAATATGTGTAATAAATGAGGAATTTCAAAATATTAAGTAGATACCGTGAATTTCGTTCTGAATTTGTTGTTAAAAATGTTGATGAAGATGACTTTGAAGGAAATTAAATCTTACGGAAGAGAACTTTAAAGCTCGAGTTTTTTTACAATTTATACTGTTATTATTCTACTTTCTAATAGATTTCATACATTAAAAGAGGTAACTTAAAACTCTGATTTTTTACAACCAATAATTACACTAGTTAATTTATCTGAAGATCACTTGATGAAAGCTAAATTATGTGAATTATTTATAAGCTACTTTATTCATGTAAACTTTGGCTCTTACCTATATTTAATTACACATTACGTAAATAGTTAAAGTATTTTAATATGTATAGATACAAAACCTATTCTATAAATGTATAATGAAAATAATATAATGTAGTGGTACAATGGCACAGTGTAATTTTTTGTTATTAAGGTACCATATAAGTTGTAGTTGCTCGGTTGGTTGAATAATTTTTTGACGAAGTCGATGTGTTGTGACCGTTTAATAACACCGAATAATAATATAAGGCAGCGGGTATAATAATTATATGATTGGTCTAACTTTTAATTTGTATATTTTTTTTTTTTTTCGATGATTTATGTTTACTGTCATACCTGTTTGTTGACATTAAAAATGACCGAAATTATAATGTTACGATTGAAAATTTAATTAACTCGACCATTTGAAAACCGACAAATTACTGCACTCGTATACAGTGCTACAGTCCACGCAACTAATATAACCGACGTAATCGAGTAGCGCGGCGCAAACGATAATAATTAGAGAGAATAATAATAATATACGAATCGCACAATATTATTACACGTTTCGTAGTAAAGTTAACGAACCGGACTTTCTCTGTCTCTGTCTGTCTGTCTGTCTGTCTGTCTCTGTCTGTGTGTCTCTCTCTCTCTCTCTCTCCCTCCCTCTCCCACTCCCACTCTATTTCTGTATACAATATGTACATGCACATAAATGAATTCTACGTAGGGGTGGTATATGGTAGACGTACGTTAGGACATTTTGCATTTTCATGATCCATTAAAAGTAAAAAATAATATGTCCGCCGTTAATATACAGATGGGTCCGGTTGTTATTAATAAATGAAAAAAAAATAACGAAACAGGTATTATAAGAGGTGCGTTAGTATTGTATATATCACGTTGTTATATATACAGTAATACACACCCTTGAATGGTTAATCCATAATTTTATAACACTTTAAAACGTAATTTCACGCACGAAACCACTGCGTGGTCGGGACACAGTTCTAGTAGGTATATAGGTACGCCGTGTATATAATATATCATATAATAATATATAAGTATAATAATATTAAATTAATGGGGTTTTCATTAGCCAAACTTTGTGTTTATGGTAAAAATGCGGTCGTATCAGCTGTATAATAATTAAAAAATATTATAAAAAAAAAAAATCATAAATACTATCCGTTTTTTCGAAATTAGTAAATTATTACCTTATGTCCGTATCAGTACCAGAATACGGCCGCCACCGTACCATAATAATAATATTATAACGAAAAAAAAAGGTTTAATATAATAATATAGTAATTATTATCCTACGGACCGTTATAATATTACACTCGTATAATATTGTTACGACCTTATATTTTTATATCCCGACAATGTGAATCTACCCCATATATACCACGCGTCATAATATGGAGAGAAATTATTTTTGTTTATAACCAGCTAATAACAAAATATGCTCTACGTCGCGCGCACTCCCGACAATGCGCATGCGCTGTAGTTGATCGTTTTTAATCCAAAACACTTTAGCAGCTAAATGTCGTGTCTGTATACATTTTGTCAATTCGATTTGTGGAAAACGTTTTTCAATGCTTTATTATATTTTGAAGTACCTATAGGAATACGTTTTGAAATTATTTACGTTTTCGCGACTATTTTTTATAAAAACCAACCAGTGTCTCGCGAGGAAGTTATTCGAAAAAAATCACGCCTACAATAATATACATATTATAAGCGATACTTCAATCCAGACGAGCATCGAGTCGTTAAAAAGTGTACAAAAAACCGCATCGTCGCATACAATGTAATGCTGTGTGTCAATAATCCAACTGCGGTCGAGTTTTCGGGATAGAGTTCACCTCAGACCCTTTTTTGTATCGTCGCCGCATTTCATGGAAAGCCTGCATATTTTTGATCGACAATGAAAAACACGTCGAAAATTTGAAGTTTTTCATTTTAACCGACATATTATACATGACGTATTGTGGAACGCGGAATCCTTTCGCCAAACATGAATTATTTCTCGTTATTTATTCTAGTCGCTATAATATGTACAGTCACAACAAATTTTAAACACTCGATCTGCAGTTAATTTTAGACACTTGCTCGTCAGTCGATCGTTTCGTGTCGTCTTTATTGCACACAGCACGATTGTGTATCTATCTATAATCACAGCCTTTGAGCTAATTAAGAACGACCTCCTCCCGATCGCGGTTCACGATGTAATGGAAAAAAAAAAAACAGGGTGAAAACGCAAAGAAAAAACAGGCCTTTGTTGTGAGTTATGTTAGTTTTTCGCTTTCGGCCCATCAATAGCGAAATAGAACGAATGGTTTTATCGCCAGATATTTGTGTAACACATTACAATGGTACGTTTAACGATTTTCTGTAATCCGAGTTTAATGGTGGGGTTCGAAAAAAATTACGTTCTGTACTGTATATACATATATATATCGATAACTCACCGCACGCCCCGCCTCCCCACTGAAACTTCGGGTGAGGGGGAAGAGCAAAAATAAAGAGAGGAGAGACAGTTCGAGAGAGAGAGAGAATAAGAAAGAATACCGACCTATAATCGTCTTGCTCTCGACTGCCGGATTAAGAAACATGTAATTCAAAACAGGAGTAATGTAAAAATGTTTCGAGATCGCACGTACAAAAGTCTGCGGGCGGATTATGCAGCCATCTCGCAGTTGTACGGAACTATCTGTTGAAATCAATACTTTAAAAGCGTTTTTATTTTCGTGCGCTATATAATAATAATAGGTATAATAATGTACACAAATACAAAACAATAATATATTATACGGTATGGGTATGGGTATGGGTCGCGCATATCGCCGAACTGCGGTGATTTAAAGAGGGGGAGGAGCGATTACGCGGGACACGCTTAAAATTCGCGCTCGTCTATTATTGTTATTATTATTAAACGATTTTCAATCGTCTATTTTAGTTCTGCCGATCGATCGATAATAATAATATAACACCTTTAGTCTTTTACTTTTTTCAGTGAAAATATACATTATTATCAACTTCATACTCTGAAGCAGAATATAATTCGGAGTATTGCGATCTGAAAATATCAAATTTCGGACAAGTAGTTTATTAGTAATAAGTATTTAAAGTTTAGATGAGCGAAATATAGAGGATCTACATTTTGCGGGGTAACTAACCTACCCCTTGTTAACTCATAAACTACTCGACCAAAATGCGAGTATTCTACATCGAAGTACTTGAAAAAAAAATAATGTGCTTTGGAATAAAAAATAAAAAATTTAAGTTTTCATCAGAAAACAAAAATTATAACGATAAAAAAAATAAATACATTTTCAGAAACATTAATAGTTTTTAAAATAATGAGTGTCTTGCGTTAAATGGATCACCTAGTATATGTATATATATTTATTTGGACGGGCCCCAGACGTTCTGTAACAGACGTATTAATATATTAATATATAATAATATGATCGACGACACGACTTCCGACGTAGCTGGTATATTATATACCTACTATCAAACGACGGAAAGTGCGGTTTCCAATTTGCTAGTTTCGTACGGTCGTTATTAAATATTTATAGGATTTTGGATAAGCGTCTCGTCGAATCCCCCGCAGTCATTATCAATCGACCCCTGGCAATTAACGGCGAAAAGGGTGTCCCCAGACGTCCGGTGACGTGAAAATCTCCGCATCATATTATAACGGTGTACCCTAGATATTCAGATTAAATTGCGCCGGCCGTCTGCGGTGTTGAAACTTTCGAAAAGTAAATGCTTACGACCTGCCTACGATTATTTTATTATTCAACCATTTCGGTGGAAATCACAATAAGTCAATAAACTGCGCTCATGCCTATTATTACATTTTGGTATATCTACTGATTCGGCGTGCTTACGAAAGGGAAGAGATGGTTGTAGCGCAGAATAAATTATTTATTCTATTTATTCAGTGATTATAGAACGAGCCAACCCATTTGGCTTCTTCTTTTTTTTTTTTTTTTTTGTCTATTTCACTATCCCATGAATACATAAAAACAATTTTTGATTTATGGAGAAAATTAAAATACACGTCTGTATCTATTTTTTCTGTGCGATTTTTAATATTTCATACAAGTTAAGTTGATTGATAATAATAAAATATGTGATTGCAATGATTGAATATAATATACTGCCAATCTAATAACTGAATATCAGCTATAAGTTTTAAATTTCAATACCGTGTGAGTGTTGAACCACTCTAAGATAATTATATTTTATACCTACCTACGATGATTATATTACGGTGAAAGGACTTCAATTAAAACTTTTTTAGAAACAATATTCTTATTATTCGTCCACCAAACGCATATTAATTAACTTTATAAAAGATAATTATTATTTTAATTATTATTATTTATCTATTTATATACTTAGTGCAGCATTTCAAAATCATATTTTTGAAACTTTTAAATATAGTTTAACACCATATATACATAATCTTGAAAATTGTTGTACTACTTGAGGAGTGCCCTGTGGACATACCAACTATTTCTAAAAAAAACAATTCCCTTTGTGTACAGTAAAATATTTAGAGGTTCATTTTTTGAACATTTAGATGTATCATAATTAAAATTCAAAAAAGTTGCTTTTAAGTTAAGACTTTATGGTCAGATAATATAGGGGCTTATGATAATTCGAAAATTGTAGTAATTTTATATTTATATTAATATATCAATATATTTAATAAGCTATAAAAGTAATCCAAGTTTATAATAAGTAGATAAATACTAAATAGTAAATACTAGATCCGATATTACATCTTTTTAATGTATTTTTTAAATTATTTTTAAGAAGTACTCTCGATTTTTTAAGAACTAGAAAACTACTAATGTGAATCTTTAATTAAACACCTACATAAAAAATTCAAAAAAATGATTTATTGAAGTATAGTAAGTACTAGTTTACAGTAAAAAAAGGATTTTCATTTCAAAAATAGAAGTTTGTATTACCACAGGAAACTTCTTAAGTAGTACAAAAATTTTTAAGTATTTTAAACTATGGTCTTTGAATATATTACATATTTAAAAAAAAATCTAAAAATAATAATTTTAATAAAAAATGCAATATTAAATAAAAAATGGGTGTGCTCGGTAAATCACCTTTTATAATATCCTTATATATAAAAAGCAGGTAAGTGGATGTCGCTCTGCTGTACATCCTACGCTGTTATTGTATAATGGATTGTATTAGACTTGAATTCAATGATATAATATCATTGTTTAAGAAAAACGATTCTGAGCGAAGACGGTTTGTCAGTCTGTATATTTTATATTGTTATTATTTATTTTATTATTTATTTATTTGTTATCATTTAAGTTGAATTAATCTTATAATATTAAAATTTTTTATTCGTTTCTATGGTGATAAACAAAGTGTTAGAAATTAAAATCCCATTTTTAGTGTTTTTTCGTAATTTTTCGGTGGTTTTTCCCGTGGAATTAAACAACTATTGAGAAAATCGAAAAATGACCTCTCTAAAGTACCATCTTGATCCAATTTGCTAAAAGATAAGGTACCTACTGTATTCTCCTTCTGGTAGAAATTTTGTATAGAGGATATAAAAAAAAAAATAATAAAATAAACACCATTGTAAAACCAATAGCTTCCTCGCTCCGCCCAGAATCTAAAATGAATGTCTGTCTGTCTGTGTGTCCATATTACCATGGCAACCATTTATGGCTGATGGAATTTTTTGTATATAAATGGTTGCCATGGTAATATGTAAGACATATTATTCATAATATAGAGATGGCATTTTTAAAGGCAACGAAGTGCACTGGATCAGATATTTATATATCTATATACAGATAGATTAGACCTCTTGCCAGAAGATAGGCTAATTTAAAAGTGGAGAGGACCAACCCCGGGAAGTGCTCAAAGAGGGATTTTGAGATTTCCGATGGAAATTTTTGTTTATAAATGGTTGTCATGGGTTTTGAAGCTATTATAATAATAATTATTAGTTGCCATTGGTTTAAAATTGTTGTTATGGTAACCGTTATATTATAAAATAAAACATATTATTCATATAGAGTTGGCATTTTTAATGGACAACGAAGTGCACGGGATCCGCTAGTAATATATAATTCTTAAAGATGTGTGTGGTAAAATTAAAATGTAAAATTTGCCAACTTTTTTTTCCACTCAAAATATTATGTGACCGTTATTATTGTGATTGATAAGGATTTATGAAACATGTTATTAACTTTTTGAAGTTGCCTCTGTATTATATTGTCAGTTACCACCAGGCTTAACCGCATACACCGACCAAAACTACTTTATAGTTAACTAAGCCAACTATTTTGTACCAAGTCAATAGTATATAAATAAACCTTAATTAATACTTTATTCATTTAAGTATTATTCACACCAAGTTGCAGCTATTTTACCATTTTCACAAATTTTTCGCAGTTTCCTATTACGTAAATTCTCTATCTCTAGTAATAAAATTCTAAAACATATATTATAATAACGACGACACGAGTCTTATACAGCTTACAGTTATAATTTGGTTCATATATAATTACCTCAAAAATTTTCCAAATCTTAACTACAATAAATAGGTACTTACTGAAAAAAACGCCAATAGCAATATGACTACCTACATCAGCTTTCATTGTTAAATTATGTTTTTACCTTTGGGCTAAACAAAGTTGTACATTTTGTTACACAGTAAACGACTTATGTTTTAATAATCGACCATGCTTATTTTATACAAACAAAAATATTTCTGAGATGACTTCGAGAAACGGTTGATTGCTACCAACCGAACAAACTTTGATGTATCTCAAAAATAATGTTAGATTCTTACAACTAGTCAAATCTACAGTGCTCCGCGGTATTATATGTAATTAAGACAGCACAACGTTCAAATTATTTAAATCAAAAAATATTAAATAATATTTGCTTGTAACATTGTTATAAGTAAGTACCGTTCTAACGGTAGGTACGCGCGAATATTGTAATAAAAAAAGGCACAATCGATCTGGCATTCTCATTACTAGGTAAAAAAGATTTTTTTCCAATTATTCATAACATATTGTTTAACTACCAAAGTATTTGATTTTTAATTCGTGACTCGTAACTAATTTGAAAAGTATATAGATAAAGCCTGCACCTTGTTTTAAATCGTTGTTTATATTTATGATTTCTACGTAGATTAATAAAATTAAACTATAACTTTTAACAAGATAATAATAAAATGAGACTTGGTGATAAGATTTTTTTTAATAATTTACTATTTTTATTAAATGACAATACGTCATATTATTCTAAATATGCAAACGTGATCGATTCGCTGTTATACAAAACATACAAATATATTAAAATAATATTATACAACCTATATATATATATATATAAGACTATGATGTGGTTTTTTTCTTTTGTATTTTAAAGGCGGTTTTGTTAGATGTCTCTTTGTAATGAATCGTGGAAATGAATCCTCGTCTGTAAAACCAGTACTCTGTCACTCCGGTTTTGCAGACGACAACCGATGCTGTCTGCAATAGATTGGTCAAAATCGATTAGTTTATATAGATTTTATGTGGGTAAAACGTATGAAATATTTCAAATTACGATTCCTTGACATTTGTCTTTGGGGCCGTAGTTGCTCTTCTTACTGAAACCACTATCTTTCGTAGACCATGTGAATCCGTTAACAATACGTCCTGTAGCATTATTCCCGGCCGACCGTGCGTCAGAAGTCACCTATGAAAGTGACTAAATTGAAAAACGCGTCTGTTTTATTGCAGACATTCGTCGATCGTCAATCGCATATAATGTCTTATATGTTATAGGTCAGTGCACACTTTAGTATATTAAAATAGTTCCTATGCAATATATCAAATACATTATCAGCATTTTTCGCATTTTACCCTTGGCGATACATTCGACGGGCAAACTAAATAATAAAGGTCATTTAATAAATTTAATCGCCATGACCTAGTAGAGTAATCGTTGAATACGGCGCGTGCAACGGCGTAGCCATGGAGGGGGGAGCAATTCCCCTCCCCCTCTTCATAGCTAATAAATATATTAATGTCTAACGAAATTTTAAATTGTGAGCGAAATTTTAAAATACTCTTGTTCCCCCCCCCCCCCCCTAGTCCTGATAAAATGTCTAGCTACGCCCTTGGCCGTTCGTATTATTTTTAAGCAAACCCCTCTTAGGTAGGTAATATAATAGGTATAATCTAAGGTCGGTTTAACTACCCTTCTTCCCCGACTGTCATGCAATCATAATACAGAAAAAATACTGTTTTATATAAATTTATTGTCATTACCTTTTCACAATGTGATCCAATCACTTCTACACATTTTAGAGGACATGGTGTTTTCGACTGTGGGACGATATAATCGTTGTGCCAATATTTTGTCATCATAGTACTACACGGACTTATGCGCAGGCAATTTTTCTTCTATTCGATATGTTTAAAAAATAATACAATATAAATAATTATATAAGTACCTATTATTTGTTTATTTCGAATGACTGATAATTATTAGAAATGTAATTCTTATAGATAGAAGAAAAACCCATTTCACCCCTGTCGTCAATCGTCAGTACGTAAATCGTCAGCTTTTTTTTCTTTAATTATTTAGCCAAAATCTAAGGTTTTGTCAAAACGGATGCCGCGTAAATTACGTAGTGTTGGAATTAAAAAATACGTGAAATAAATAATCTAATATAAATAAAAAAAACGTAGGTATTATAATATTTTAGCGCGTAGGCTTCTTGAACAGAAAATTCATCACCGAAACGATGATATATTATCATATACGACAAGGACGTTGTATTTTGTTTACGTAGGCCGACACGATTTATCTTTAAGCCATTCGCGAGATCGACTTTGTTCCGTTGACGTTAATTATTATGGAAATATATCATCGCGATTGAAATACGCGAGGTTTTGTCGGATATGAATTATTATATTATATTATTATAAATAACGTGTGTTTTTTGTTTTATTCCGAAACTGCTAAGTGCGCTATAATAATAATAATACAATACGTACTTCGTGTTGGGTGAAATATTCAAATAATAAGATATACCAGAAAACGATACGTCCTCACCCAAATCGGTAACTCGTCCTTACCTGATAATGATTATTGTAATTTTCTCTAAAACTCGTTTTAGAGGTATACCTTTACAGATTTTGCCTTCGGGATGGACTTCGGAAAATTGTCGGGACGAGAGCCGATCGGCCGTTGTCGACGCGAACCAGACAATTTCTCATTTTGGGTGTTTTTTGTTGCCATGTTTTTCTTCCACTTTCTGCAAAACGTGTGCGATTTAATATTTTTATTATTGCTGCCTACACGATGGGTAGGTTTTAATTCTTATAGTCCACATACCTACCTACAGATAACACGAAATTATATTAATTATACTGTTTCGAAACGGAACGGCATCGACATTTTGCAATCCGAACCGTTCAAACCAAAACAAATTTTATCCTTAACAGTAGTATGGGAATAATTTTAATCGAAATAATTATTTAGAATTCTATGACCAAAATTAGAATGTTCAACTTGGGTCGTTTTTATGGTTAGTTGGTAGGTACTTGGTTGTCATATTATAATTATTGTTCATGTACTTCATAGCATTATAAGTTACAATACAATTTATATATATTGTAATGTTTTGTAACAAGTCAGTGATAACATACGGTACACGTTAAACAACTGATAGTTCCACTAATTGAGAAACGTATGCTTTGAAAATTTACCAACGTAAAAATAATTCTGGAAAAACCGTAAAAAAAATTAAATATTTTAATTCGATTTTGTTCCGTTTGGCAGTAACGTTCAACTGAACTAAAACTGAACTACCGGACTCATATTTAAGTAAGTATACATATTCTTCATTCGTTTCTGTTCGGTAGATGGTAACTGAAATAGTTTAAGATGGTTTTTACCCCTTATTTAACTTTTACAACAGCTGTTGCGTTTAATAATAAATTTATTCTAATTTTGTCCAATAGGTATACAATTTCGATAAAAAATTATATTATTGAATATAAATTAGTTTTATTTATTCATCGCTATTTCGTTAAAAACATTAAATTCTCCTTTCACTTTCGTGAATTACCACTTTTAATTTTTTACCTTTACACAGTGTTTGTAACATAATATGAATACAGTGACTGTA
>NC_042494.1:159271444-159272753 GCF_005508785.2 Acyrthosiphon pisum
GACTACTTATCGTGTACACAGACACAAAAAAAAAAATAAATAATAAAAAAAGAAACACGCATATCATTGTGAAATCAATACATTCATCGTTCCACTCAGAATCTATAATAAGAAAAGATAAAAAATAAAAACCGTGAGTGCTGTCATCGCTGTATTATAATATTTTATTAAATCTTCCATATTATGCTAAGTGTATCTGTAAGAAACTATAAAAAAAACCATTGCACTTAACGTTTACCTGCGTAACTGTAGAAATTTTGGCCGAGAACGGTTTTATGACTCAACGTAGTCTTCCAACGACAAACACATAAAGGTACGTCCAACAACGATTTGAGCACGTTAAGAGTAAATAAAAATGAACGGTAGATAAATATTAGTTGGGACGAATATAATTCGAACGGTTAACGGATAAATTTTTATAATTTTTATAAGTCACGACCGAAATCCATAGATTACCGTACATTTTTGCCAACGTATAAATTGTTTTAAAATATACCAACGACATGATTTTATATAATCTCTTTTTTTAACATAGATTTGTTTTTGGACAGCTTCCATTTTTTTCTAGCCGATTTTCACAACGCCGATTTTTGTAATACTTTGTTTATAATTGTCATAGAATTCAAATCAACAATAAAAACAAAAAAATTAATGAAATTCCTTACAAAATGAAGCATATGCTACTGCCTACCGTGCCTACTAGATATTAATTGTCCACTGCACTATACCGATAAACATATAATACAGGGTGGGGCACTGTAACGGCCGATTTTCTAAGACAAATTATAAAATAAAAAAAGGTGGGTAAGTGGATTTCGCTCTGCTGTACAGTAGGTTACAAGTGGGTCACTGTATAATGGATGGTATTAAATTTGAATTCAATGATATAATATCATTGTATAAGAAAAACGATTCTGAGCGGAGACGGTATGTTAGTCTAGGTATAAGACATAATATTATATTAGGTACCTATAATAAATTCCAAATTAATCATATCATAATATTTATTAGGTACTTATAACGCGTTATACATCAACAAAAAACCGTGGTACTATCATAGATATATAATAGTATACTTTAGAAGTTTCAAGTACCCACGAATAATATTATACAATCACAACAAAATAACTAAAATAGTTATCCTAGGTTTTTAATATGTAATTTCGTCCAAATTTGTACTTAAAATGACTATAAAAATAAACTGCGTAAATGTATAATTTAGATTTTTTGGTAACAGAATTAATTACTTACGTGGAATCTTGTTTTAAATTTTCATTCTTAGATACAAAATTGAACATTTTATAAATTT
>NC_042494.1:159272803-159274197 GCF_005508785.2 Acyrthosiphon pisum
GTTTGTTGTTGGGCATAATAAATTAACTAATAATAGTAGAAATTCTTATAATAGTTGCAATTGAATTCGGTTATAAATATGAATCGTTGGGCACTATAATAAATAACAAACATTTTAAACCATTGGCAACCAATAATTATTATTATTATAGCTTTGAAACCCACGGTAACTGTTTAAAAACAAAAAGGTCCATAAGTTTCAAAATTTTATATAATTGATTGCCATGGGTAGATGGACACACCCGTACTATATCTGATCCTGTGCAATTCGTTGCCCATTAAAGACCTATAATTATAAACAACACTCATGGTAACCTTGGTAACCATAGTAACCATGGATCATGGTAACCTTAATAGCCATGAAATCTTGGTAACCTTAGTAACCATGGCAACCTTGGTAACCATGGTAACATGGACACACAGACACACTGACATACATTCATTTTTATATATATAGAAGAAGATTTAGTTAAGATGTTAATATTGTAACTGTTATTTTATTATTAAAATAGGTAAGTACGTTAAATATATTTAATTGTTTTGTATGCCTACCGGTTACCTTGGCTACATATTATTAAATTTTATACACAAAATTACATTTTAAAATATTCACTTAAAACGCAGCTATAATAGTAGGTACATAATAAACTGTATTACATATGTATTACCTCTGCTATACTACTATGTAATTAAGTTTTATTTAATATTGTATTATAATATTATATAGTTTTAGTTACGTGCCTATAGCCATGATTCCCATGAAGAATGTTTAAATTTACCATATGTTTTACACATGTGCCTACTGCCTACCTGTATGTATTTTTAATTTTTTTTTTTAAAACTATGCTCTTTGACCCAACGAAAAAATTATTACTGACATCTAAAGAAAAAATTCAAAACAAATTTGATCGTTTTAAACGTCTATATATAATATAAATAGGCCAAACTATTTTGAGGAATTTAGTCTCATACAAATTTAATGATCCTTAGGGCCCTCCGCTGGTTAGCCTTTTTTAAGGTACAGAATACGGTTTGCTAATAAATTATTTCTACTAAAATTTGGTTTTGAAAGAGTTTGAAACTTATCAACTTATGCTTCATAATCTTACCTTTCATTCCATACTAATTTTAACTATTTTAAACTATGATTAACACAAGTAAAATATGATTTAACTAAAATATTATAGGATAGGTAGCATAACTTACGACCTGCATCCATTTCTTAATTGTCAGCATATCACGGCTTCGGCCAACGTTGGTAGGTACCTACTGGTTATTTAATGTTGAGGAATTCCATTGATTGAAAACATTACTTTACTTTACGTTATCGTTTAGTTTAAACTATATAATATAATACATATAAAAACCAAACTTAAAAAATAGTTAAATACTTAT
>NC_042494.1:159275494-159277199 GCF_005508785.2 Acyrthosiphon pisum
TACGTATTATGCAGTTATAGGTAGGGTAATTCACTGGTTTAATATTTACCTACTATTATTAACCATAAACCTAAAAGTAATCTTTATTAAATTCAGATATCATAAACAATGATTTCGTTCATATCTTTTTATAATTTTACTAAAAGTATGTATTATCGGAGCTTCTTTTAAATAGGTGGTTGGTTCGAGTTAAGAAAATCAATACAATATTCTTATTTATAATATTTTATAAGACCAGTCTAAATAATTAACGTCAGTAGAAATTTTTGTAGGCAATAAAGCCATCAAATAAATATAATATTTGTAATTTAGATCCATCTTGCCATGGCTAAATAATATATTATATTAAGCCATGCATCTTACCATTAGGTACGTATTTTACTATTACTAAATAAGTAGCATTAAATATTCAAAACAATAACCTAAAATTAATTTTAAAATTAACAAATAACTGAATACAAATAATTTAAATCGGTGTATGTGCATGTTTAGTATATGTTTTTTTTTCGTTGGCACTGGTATCTGCGCATTATCATGCATATAATATGTACCACAGTTTGTTGGCGAAACTGAGTTTTATACAGTTTTGTATAAAAAATGGGTTTTGAAAATATTGTAACATACACAGATCTCAAATCTTATTTGCTCTAATATTAATTATCAGTAAACTGTAGTAGGAATCTGGTAATTAGATTTGCGAACACGTGTGTTAAACAGAAACAAAACATGTTTGTTTAGATACTATGTTCTAAACACTTTTAACTATACTGTTTTTTGACAGTATATTTATTGTGTTATTATTTATAGTGTTTATTAATGAGTAAGTTAAAAAAAAAACGTAATTTCGTTTAATCCGGATTTTCGATAATCCGGAGAGAGCCCGGTCCCATCTAGTCTGGATTAGCGGGACTCTACTGTATTTAATCTTAGAGTCCTCCAAAGGCTTTTAATTATTTGTCCGTCTGCAATATGCATAATCAATTTACCCATAAACTGTTTCCTATAAACGATTTTATGGCTTTATGATTGAGAGATATGTAAAGATAAAATGTAGGTAGAACTGTTATTAAAATTAAAGGTAAGAATATTATTTAGGACCCTACATACGGTTTTTTTTGATACTTTAATTTTGTAAACAAGTTATGAGTAACTATTTTAAAATTGATAAAAATTGATATAATTTAAAATGTAAGTATCCGGTAACCGGTATCTTTTTCAAGCATTTTGCCTGTATACATTATAATCGGAAAAAATAATAAAAATGATTATTATTACTATGTATCAGATATATCTTCCTGGTTTCCTATTTGTAATTACGCCTTAAACCACCAATGCAAAATATAATTTTTGTTTTAAACCATTGTTAATAAAATACAACAGCTTCATATTTATAAACTATACGGGACATATATTTACTGTCTATAACAACATATTTTTAACTTAACATTTTAAACAATTATAGGAAAAACAAAATAACTACAAAACAATAATTAATAATACAGGTAACAACCGTAGGAAAGTCTTGTAGTTTACATAACAGCTAGTTATGAGCTTGGATCATGCACATACAAATCGTGTGTTCACACTTGTGACCAATAACCAACAACCAGCCTGAATATAACAACAGTAGGTTAGCTGAAGTGGTGACGTTAGGTCTTGCGTGAAAGTAACATCATTATTAATATTGTGTTGATATAGTGTCGTA
>NC_042494.1:159278938-159280091 GCF_005508785.2 Acyrthosiphon pisum
CCAAATATGCCTTTACACCCAAAACATGCAAAAACATGCACTATCAAACTTCATATTATTATTTAATATTGTTATGAAACGGATTGTATCTCAGTTAGCATGTTTTCCTGTGTAGCAAAAAAAACATGGAAATGCATGAACTTACGAGCCGTGATTAATACCATAGTTATCATAAAAAAAAATTAAGTAAATTAAATTTTTTATTTATTATTTTTATTTTAATACCTAATATCATGTGAGTTCAGAGAATAATTCATTAGAGGGAGGAAGGCTATGCGTAACTTTTGAGAGTGCATGGACACTCCACTACTCCAGTCTCCTTAGTCGAGCTTAAGTCTATAATCTATATCCGTTGTTCATTATCATATGAATTCTAAAACTTATAACTTACTAGGTAGGTATAACATTAATATCGCATACATACACATAACACAACTATATATAATATAGGTATCTGGCTATAATTGAATAAACAACTTTTCCGATTTAAATGCTAAAAACGAAATAATATATTAAATATAATACCATTATGTTATAAATAATATCTTGGCCCATAGTAACGAAATTTGTTTATTTAAATGTAAGTTTTAAAATTAATTATATACACGACCACAGACGTCCGATCGAACCCATACCGGACGAATTTGAAAAGAAACGCTGGTTGAATTAGATAGAAAATCGGGGAATGTCCAGGAACTGGAGTGGCGCTTAACTGGAATGGCGCCCATATAATATAACAAGACATACTGCACCGAGGACAAAGAGAGGATTAGTGGCGGACTGTCGGACCTGGACGCCATGAGGCCGATCCCGAAAGAATGTGGTCGGCCTCCTCTGCGGTGACTGGGCCACGTTCTCGTTGGACCAAGACGACGGCTTATAGTGTATTGGTGTACTACAACGTAATATGCGGCCGATCAGCTGGCAGCGGAGGAAGAGGAGGATGCGAGCTTGACGGCGGAGATGGATAAAAAAAAACTATGGTGTGCAGCGGCGGCACTTGGAGCAGCCGCAGAAGAGGATCGGGATCAGCGAGGACGAGTTTGGAGATCAGCCGCCGCCGGAAGACCACCGAAAACATAATGTCATGGAAATGCTGCCCGCGTCCGGGAAACCGGCCTGCCCATGAGCGAGGACTGTGTTCGTTCTGCTG
>NC_042494.1:159281587-159283324 GCF_005508785.2 Acyrthosiphon pisum
ACATTTTCAAAATATTTAGACTATTAAATAATGTACCTAAAGCTACAACATATATTCAGAACTATTGATACATATTATGTAATATAACTATTATAATATATTGAAAGCCCACAATATGTGTTATTTAAACCAGCTAAAAAAAATGTAAATGTATATTTTCATGCTACATAAAATGTGAAATGGTCGATCTATAGAGATAATTTCTGTAAAATATATTGGTCAAAGTGGATTTATTAATTAACGTTGAATAATTATATTGTTGAGTAAGTCTCAAAGTTTAAGGGTGATACGTTGGATATTGATAATATAAACATGGTGATATAATAGGGAATAATAAATGACGAGACAGTGAGACACTCTGTATAATCCACTGTACAAAATATCATCACTGGTATATCACCGAGAGGTCACATTTCGAACTGCGAAGTTACAAAAAAGTTCTAGTTACATTCCTTAGATGTCCATGGCAATGCTAACGCCTGGTTGCGCGATGTTACAAGTGCGAGGTTATAACGCAACGTCAATAGACCATCACTTACTAACTTCAAAAGGAACTTGATGTGAGCTAACATAACTTCACATAGATGCATATTATTAACTCTTTTTAGTAACTTCTGCAAGAAGTTGTTCAATTATTTTTATCAACATCTGAATACTCACAGTTGATACTTCTCCTGGAAGTTTATTTTAAGTTGAACCTTAACTTATAATATTAATGGTATATATTATATATACAGGTATGAATTATATATACCTATATACATTATATAAACAGTGAATCCTATAAATACTGGATTTTCATGTACCTGAAATTTTGTCCTCTATTCAGAGGGTTAAGTTTGTAGTAAATTTGAAGCTATTGTTCCCAAAAAACATTCACTTTTTGGAGATAACTATTAGGAAAGGTTTCAATGTATATATATATAATATACGTTAAAGAAAAAACAAATTATATAATATATTCTAAAATACAACTTTTTATTTAGGTAACAAAAAAATTAACAAAAAAATTATTAACATATAATTGGTACATGTTTAAAAACCAAAATCATTTTATAATACTATATATTAACAAAATAAAATAAAACTAATTTGTTCAAAATGTTATCTCACATAAGCAATCAAATCCACTTAATATAATAAATAATAATAAAATTATTTACACTGGTGGGTTAAAATAAAACTTATCCGTGCAATAAATGCCAAAATGTTATCTCACATTATTCTGTATATAATATAAATAATCAATAAAAACACTTAATAATATATAACATTAATAATAATTGTGATAAAATTATAATAAAATTATGTACAATGGTAACACCAAATATATAGTAAATAAAAATTGAATAAATTGAATAAAACAGCTACATTATAGAGTAGGTAAAAAATAGATAAATTAGAATAAATTTATACATGTAGTTTGTTCGAATTATCAAAATTATACAGTTACTAAAATCTTTTTAGTATACTGCTGCTTTTACAAGTTACAAAATAATAAAAATAAGTATAAATTTGTTGAGCAAAATTCTAATAATGATAAAAATAATAATAATAACATATACCGTTATTTTAGTAGGTATATTAACATTTATATTATAGTTCTGATGAATGCTCCGATGAATGTGAATGTATCATCGACATAATTATTGCTTTATTTTCCGATATTTTTATAAAAAAACATTTATAAAGAATGGAAGAGAAGGGTATAAAGATATTTCTTGATACACTTGATGT
>NC_042494.1:159283424-159287432 GCF_005508785.2 Acyrthosiphon pisum
ATTCACATAAAATAAACCTAAAACATTTGACGGTAATGGGCCATTATAAAAAAGTGACATGTCGTTAAATATACAAACATTCAATGTAATACTATTACCTTCATTTTGAATAATTTGTAATATTCTAGCAATTTTATTACCAGATATCATTACATATTGATCTTTAATTTTATCAGAATCAAGTAAAAAATTATTAATACTCAATTGTTTAAACATTTGTATTGTGGGATTGACTATACATTGCCTATAAACATCATAATAAATTTCATATTTAAAAACCGGGGATACTGCAGAAGATGTATCAACACCAAATGTGCTGCAATTACTTGATAGATGGTGTTTTTCAATTATCCTATATATGCTTCTTGTAATGGGAATCTTGTTTTTTTATAATTTTTTTTTATTTCCTGCAAGTGGTTTTCATATTTAAAAACACTAAACTTATCCAGAGGCCCATGAATTTTAGCACACTCTGGCAAATGTATTAAATTATGCACATTGTATGATATCTATGATATCTATGATATCTATACTCTGGACCATAAATTATGATATAATCACTAATAAATTGTTTTATTAGAGATGTAGCCTCATCATTATATATGAGTCTCCTGAGCAACCAATAAGCGTATTGAACTATGTAATAGCATGAAATGTTTATACTGTTTTTTTTTTAAATACCTTTCAAGGGAAATGGCCCAGTATAAAGAAGTAGAGCACGAAGCTCTGTGGCCTTAAAGTTTTCAAATTCTTGAAAAGATCTAGGTAATCTAGAAAAATCTGATGGATAATATTTTCTTACGTTTTCTATATTCATATCTAATAAATTTAGTTTTTCTTCAGGAATTCTCACAATTTTTTTTTGCATTTACCCAAAACCTTATCAACCTTTTAACTACACCGAGACATACCACATGCATATAGTCGAGACTAACCACAGAAATTATGTCAATAGGTAGACGTTCTAGGGGAGATGGTCCTTTATGGTAATCCTCATTGGTCTTACAGCGAAAACTTTCATTTGTCCTCCGTGGAGCATTTACACCAGGAAATGTCATTCCCTTAATAAAATCACCTTCCTCAATACACATATTGCACCCAAAATAAGCCATGTGACCTTTTACATAAAGAATATAGGCCTTAGCCGGTGCATCGCATATTATTTGACTAATTGAAAATCTAAAAATGTTATTATCCATAATAATGCCATTTTGTAAAATAATTAACATTTCTTCAATAAAAGGATTTAAAAACTCTGTGATATCATAAGGTTTTTTTGAGTCACTATGATAAATTCCAACAGTGAATACTTTATTAATTAAAATTGGTATATTTGTAATAGACATTAAAATAGGCCAAAAAGCACTCTTTGAACATTTAGATATAGGCAATCCGTCAATATTAAAACCAAGTTTTATATTATTTAAATTAGCATTGAAATAATGTTGATACATTTTTAATACTGGACGTAACATAAATTCTATTCCGATATGAATGTAAAAACCAGGTTTTATATTAATTATATTGTGGGTAGTTGGAGTTTTTAGAAGCGTTCTAACATTTTTTGGAACATTATTATGACCCTCAGATCTAAATAATGAAAGAATTTCATTCATTGCGTTATGAGAGATGTTGTAATCCATAGAAAGTTTACACAATTTTTGATTAAGAGTTGCAGGTGGTTTAACAATTCCAGTATCCATAGTACTTAACAGTAAATTATCTGTAAATGAATCTGCAGAAGATAACTTTGGTGGTAAGTTATTTGGTTGGAAACAAATTTCTTTGTTCACATAAATATTATTTGTCGATTGATTTATTAAATTGGATGGCGCGGGCGGTATAATAGTATTACATTTATCATTCATTTTTATAGAATTGTTATTACTACTGTTTAATAGACAGTTTTTTTTCAAATCAGTCATCACCGGTAAAAGTTTTGTGTTGAAGGTAGGAGATCCACTTGGCCAAGCTGCAGTAGTATTGAATGTTAAATTTGATGTACTTGGAAGATTTGAAAGACTGATTTCCATCGAAACTAATCTTTTGAAATTTCTGGTTGACATTGTTGATATTGTGGTACGTTTTTTTCGTTGAATTTTATTCTGCAACATTCAATTATTATAGGAATGATGGTAATATTAAAATAATAGCTCTATAATATTACTTTTAAAATATATTTTAATTATTTGAGTATCGGCGAATGTAGGTAAATAAAATTAAGATTGTAGCCCAGTGTTTTTTTCAAGGTCTCTTTTGTATCTTTGATATCCATGTCTGAACCAATCTTTAATATTTTTTTCAAACTCACAATCTGTACAGCTAAATTTAAGTCTGCATAATTCTAATAAACCAAACATAATAATAATATATTTCGCACTCAGCATAACATTACATTTTTTTTTTAATTATTTATATATACTACCTAACAAAAAGGCCATGATCTTTAAACTTTGTAATTTGTAATTGGCTTCTTTTGTTTCATTATCTTTTCCAGATCCAGTCCAGGAACATTTTTTAGCCAATACATTGGAAAATAAACTTTGTAAATTTCTTTTAATTAAATTTTTAGAATCAGTACCGCCAACAATTTCCATGTAAGATTTCTAACATCCAATAAAAGTTATAATATAATATATGTAAAAATACACAATAATACAATGTAATATGTTGAACATTTATTATTAAGGAATTTACATTTTTTTAAATGTACAAATTTATAATATAAATCATTTCAAAGATTTGAATAGATTGCAAGAAAATAATAGTATATATAATATATAGTATAGCAGGTACCATATTATATAGTTTATATTATACCTACTTACTTAATTGCACTGAATTAATATAAATATTTTAAATATTATTATTTTATATGACATAGTATAGATTATAAACACTATAATTAGGCAATGTATAACTCCAGAGTATAGGATATGATTTATTTGTTTAATTTTACTAATTTTATCTATACATTTCTCAGGTTACCCAAACATAAGTTTAATATGTCATATTATGCAAATAATAATAATAAAATAGGAAATAATAAACCTACTATTTTAAATTCAAATTCTTTGTCACTGGTTATCATTTGTTCGATTCTAGTCAAGTCTTCTGTTGACTTTAAAGGAAACAAATTCAAAAATTGATCGTCAAAAGAAGTCATTTGAGATGAATTTTTTTCGACAAATAAATTTGCTTTTTCAAGTTTATCAATTCTAGCGTCCATCCTTTGTACATACATATTGATTGAAACTACAGTTCCGTGTATTTTTTTTAACAATTCATGAGAACTATAATCATCAACTGAAATGTTACACAATAATTAGCTCATATTATAGTTAATAATATGGTGGTGCAGATATAATTATATACATTTATTCCAGAAAAAAATATGGTTATAATATATAATATAACAAAATAAGAAAATTGACTATAACAGATTATATTGTTATAAAATAAATATCATTATCTATTATGTAGGTATAATATATATATATATATTATTTGATAATTTTCTAAGAAAAATAAAATTTTTTTACTGAAGTATAAAACAATAATGTCATGTATATAAATATATAAATATAAATACCTAAAGAAATATTATCTGAATTATAATTCTGAATCCTGTTATCATTTTGAGAATATTCTCCGATGGTACTTTCAGTGCAAACATCATTTTCTCTAAATAGCTGTCGTCGGGTCATTTTATTGGTACTGCTTTCAAAATTTTGAACGTCAACATTATTTAACTCACTGCTAAAGTTGTTTGTAGACGAACAACTATTTAATACTTTAAATGCTTCTGATAAGAAAAAAAAAATAGGAAAGAAAAATTGAAAATCTATAAATACATGATCTTTCAAGTTTCAATAAGCAAATACTTATACCAGATATGATGTTTGGAGACAATCTTAAATTTATTGTTGAAGGTGACCCATTCATATTTTCTACAACAGACATTTTTGCGACCTTTATTGGGGTATATTCTGGGCTTGTGTCATCTAT
>NC_042494.1:159287814-159287907 GCF_005508785.2 Acyrthosiphon pisum
TTATTGGGGTATATTCTGGGCTTGTGTCATCTATTTGTGAGGAATTATTATAGAACTTAAAATTGTGTAAAACTATTTTAAATACATAAATAG
>NC_042494.1:159288007-159290981 GCF_005508785.2 Acyrthosiphon pisum
AAAAGCAACGAAGTTCATCATTTATTTACGACGCGGAACGTCCCTCCGGGACGCACCGTATCACTTTACATAGTCATTCCCAAACGCTGTACGTACGTTATGCGTCGTTGTACGGATATGTTTTTCTGGAATCCTTTGGGTTGTCGGTGGTGGTTTTCTGGTCATCATAATCATCATCATCGTCATCATCATCATCATCATCATCATCATCATCATCATCATCATCATCATCACCTTCAATGGCGCATTCTGTAAGTTTTAGAATCGCCTCGTCTCGTTCCATCTGCCTCTGCAAACGATGCTCACGATGTGTGTCCTCGTAATTCTGCAGTATATTATGTCGAAATACACCGAAATTACAACCGACTATAAACTAAAACAAAAAATAAATAAAAATAATATGTTCATCAATCAATGTGGAAATACGAAATTTACATTGTATGGACATTAATCAAACATAATTGTTGCTCGGGTAATAACATTTTGATTGTGAATATTTATTACCGCTATAATAACTATTGGACGTATAATATCATAGTACCTATATCATACCCACTGTGCAAAAAGAGTTATACAACTTCTGCTGGAAGTTAGATTTAGGTCACATTTTAAACTTCTCATATAAATATTGCATGGCATTCAATTAGATATCCTTTAAAAAGTTAAAAAAATAATATATCTATGAGAAGCTAAGTGAACATTCCTATTAGAAGTTATTTAATAACTTCATATGGCTAATACAATGTGAGATTTGGGGTACCAAAATTCAATAATGAATTCTATACGAAGTTAATCATTAATTTGTATTAGAAGTTAATAAATAACCTTACATGGAAAATGCAATGTGATATTTGGTCTATCTAAATCGATAATGAATTCTATATGAAGTTAAGCATACATTTCCATTAGAAGAGACGGTTTACAAGTCTCTCCGTAACGTGTAGAAGCCGATGCCGAAAATAATTTTATATTTTATTAAGTTTTTTTATTTTTTTGCGCGTTTATCAACTTAAAAAATATAGTTGCTATACCCTATATTATAGGGTCGAAACGATTTCTTTTGATAAACCTACGCACAAATTATACCTATAAGACCTATTTATTATATAATAATATACATTATTACATTATACACGTTTCAATATTATGTAAAGTACATTTGCATACTGTACTCGACGTCTATAAATTTCCGTAATAACGTCTGAAATTGAAAACCTATTTACGCGATATAAAGTAATTAGCAACTTTACCAAATTTATAATCTGTATAAATTATTGCGTGAATAAAACTAACTTGTGGTTAAAATTTTATAATTATTATAATAACTATAATAATATTATAATGGACTAGCTATGGTAATATATATTAATAATATTTATTATGTAGAGTGTTTGTCTCGTATTTTTATTTTTAGGTACAGTGATAATTAAAGAACAAAAAAATAGAGATGAAAAATTGACGTTGTACAAAATTTCATTTTTAATCAAACAAAAACTTTAAGCACAGATCAGAAAACTTGATGTTATACTTTAATATTATTTACATAATTATAATATTACATCGTTTTTTTTTCGCGTTTACCGAACCAAACAAATTATTAAGCCCACATAAGTTTATTGAGAGTATAACAAAATTGGTTTTTACATGGGAATATTTAAAACACCCATTGCCGGGGATATAATAATATTGCGCGTTTAAATAAACTATAAAGTTAAAATATTTATTTTTTTTTACAGAAAATACTATTATAACCACATCTACGTGCGTTTAACTTGATTATACATGTATACACCATACACGAATAACAGGTAAACGCATCAAGTGTACACGTGCAAAAAAAAAATCGCCCTTTGAACTAAAAATTAAATCGAAATATTATGAAAATGCGAAATAGGAATTTAAATATACGCGCATCAAAGCGGGCACTATAATATATACCTGTTGTAGTTAAAATTAACCTACAAAACTATTGTAAAACCCATAACTGCAAAACTTCAATATAGATGACTGACCTTTTATACGAGCAGAGACATGTCCACATATAAAATTATATACTTACGACCGAAGTATTTTACGCCTGTTGTGGATTATTACGTGAGATAGGTATTTTAATTATTGTTGTCTATTTCGGCTTAGAATATTGAAAAAATACACGAGATCGTAAACGGCAGCGGTTCCTAAAGTGTGTTCCGTTGAACCTAAAGATTACGTATAGATCATACGCAGGGGCGGCTCCAATGGGGCCTTAAGGGCCGCACCCCCCGCTGTATTTCTGAACAATTTTATACTGTTAAAAACAAAATTACAAAAAAAAATCATCGACATTATCTGAAAATGACGACTTGGTATTATAGGTTTTTACGCCTATATTTTACGTGCTTGAACAGAGTTAATTAAAACATATTAAAAAAAAATCTAACTGGCAGTCAACCACTCGACCTGTCTTGACAATTTGATGTGTGATCACTTAATAATAACTTTATAGGCTGTTGTATAGTGATGCGTAGTACTGTAAAAGAAAAATAATTTTTTAAACGGCCACAATCAGCGCAAAAGTTTATTTTTTTAAATACGTGCGTATGATAAACAAATTTTAGGCAATTTGACTCGTGCACACAATGTAGAACCATAACACTGTATAATAAATTCACAGGGACATTTTGATATGCCTAATAATTATTACAAACTTATTTAAAATATAATACACGACTATAATACGGGTATCAATATCTAGGGTAGGTTTATACAACAAGGGGCAGCTAGGTATAATAAGACATTGGCTATTTGAAACTGTCATATAATCTTATACTATACCTACCTATATTCATTGAAAAATAAGTGCTCGAAATAAAATTAAAAAAACCGTTTCTATAAAACCTAGTAAGGAGTTAACGTGAACGAATTAAGTTTTTTTAAAATTAATTCACTTTCATAATTGATGAAAAAACCGCCATACACAATTTATAATACCATA
>NC_042494.1:159291081-159292000 GCF_005508785.2 Acyrthosiphon pisum
TACATAGCAGTAGAAAATATTAAAAATACATATGCACAATTATTTTTTATAAGCATTTGTAGTTGAAATTTTGACAAAATTTATCAAATTTAAAATTGAATAATTATTTTGTGGTTAAAAACTTATAAAATGTTCAACTTTTATATCTAAGGGTTGAAAATTTAAAACAAGATTCCACGTAAATATTTAATTCTGTTACCAAAAATTCTAAGAAATACATTAGCACGATACCTATTATAGGTAATTTTTTTTTTAATACTATAGATAAGTATACCTATAATAGGTATATGTCTAATACCTAGACTGACAAACCGTCTCCGCTCAGAATCGTTTTTCTTATACAGTGATATTATATCATTGAATTCAAATTTAATAGTATCCATTATACAGTGACCCACTTGTAACCTACTGTACAGCAAAGCGACATCCACTTACCCACTTTTTTTTTTTTTAGAATATCCATAATTAAATTCCCGTAAGCACTAAGTTTTAAAAGATTTTAAGATAAGAAATAAGAATTCATGGATATTAATACTAATATAAAACTACGATAGCTCATAAATTACAATATATGACAAGACAATAGTACAGCTCATAGTTAAAACATAACACTGATAAATCTACAATTTACGCCTCTAGATTAGTGTTAAAGGCATGAAATATATCACAAATGTGAAACATTGAAATTTGTCTAATACAAATATTAATGCAATAATGCTAGTTATTTATCAATTATTGATTATATAATCTAGATTAGTTCTTATAATAATCATGGGATGAGTACAGTGGTTGACATAATATTACTATATTGATTATACTTTTACTAACTTAAATACCTACTTAATAGGAACGCTTGAATGGACTTACGATGTCATCAGTGCATCGGGACATTAAGTTGAACCCCGATGACATACTGGAT
>NC_042494.1:159292065-159296064 GCF_005508785.2 Acyrthosiphon pisum
CCATGCTAGTCATGTCACCATGATGTTACTCAAAACTACACCAACATTTATAATATTAAACATTTATTTTCATAAAAAAATCACAAAATAATATTCATTCGTCTTGGTTTTTGAGACATTTCATTCAACACTTCGTCTACATTAACGTCAATATCGCGATGAATGCTTAACATTGCTAAACCATTTAGCCTCTTCTAAATTGAAAAAATAAAACATTACAAAATGCATAGGTTAATATATTATTTCAGTATTACTTAAGATATTGTGTTGCGTAGATATGATTTAATCCTTTTTAAACTTGAAAATGACCGTTCCGGACAAGCTGTAGAAACTGGCAAGGTGCATAAAATTATAAATAAAAAATGAATATTAGGATATAAATCTTCATTGCATTTTAACAAAGCATCAAATTCTGATTTCAGTGTTATATTTTGGCTTGCAAGTTTGTTCCTAAACATTTTTAATTCTGTCAATGCCACTAATGTATCAATAACAGGAGAATAAAACTCAATAAGTTGATTGAATTGGTCAATATCTTCAGTAGTAAGTTTTGAACTACCAAAGATACATTCAAATTTTAAAAAATGTATTTAAGAATGTCATGAATAACAAGTAAAACTGTATACCTATTACAATGTATATATTATTATGTATTAAATAAATCCTAAAAAAGGCTCTGGGGGATGATATATCACCCATATCACCCCCCGTAAATACGCCACTGCATTATAACCTAATCAACAAATTAAAAGTATCAAAATTCTAACTATTAGGTATATGAATTTTTTAGTAAAATATTAATTGGTACTTACAACATTTTGAACAGAATGAATTAAATATTTTATACTACATGTCACTTTTTAATAAATTAATTTTTAACGTAACTAGGTGTATGCTATTAATAATATAATGATTAAGTATAATATATTAATATCTATACGAATAATATGCATAATAGCTACGTGTTTTGACATAAATCTAAAGGATTAAAAAAATATAATACATGGATTTCCACCATTACAGATGTTATATTACAATTATATGAGTTAACATATTATCGCTTATATTATATACTTTGAATCAATATTATAGCCTATAGGCGCTGAATATAAAACTCAAAATTACCGAGATTGAGGAAATCATTTTTGGTCCTGTGTTATATAAACATATATTTATGAGCGTTTCTTTTAAAATGTATGCAGCAAAGGAGGATAAGTACCTACCGTGAGAGGGTCGTTTCCTGTTTTGCGGCAGTGCGGCGGCAGGTCATCTCCCGCTTCAGGCGGCATGGGACCAATAAGGCGTTGCAAAAAAACGTTTAAACGTGTTCACTCATTACATACACACACCCAACTATACACACCGGACATTTGACAAACGGACTTTAATTAAGGACGTGGATATTTATTATCTTGGCGGTTTTTTTTTACACTGTGACTACACCGAAACGGAGAGCACGTGGGTCTTGGGGTGGCCCAGATGGTTTCGGGGTCACGTACACGTATAATGGACTGCACAAACACGGTCGTCCTGGGTATTAATAATAACATGCATTCATATATTATATTATATTCTAATATATAATTCACACTCGTATACACATATAGCATAATACGTTAAACAAAAATACACAATACACATTTACGAGTACAATAACGAGGCGCTTATAATTTCTCCTGTGCAACATTTAACGAACGCATGTGTTTGAACGGACGTGAGCGTGGATGTGTACACAGCGTCTGTACGTCCGGAGAGTGTTATTACTTATAACCCTTTTTTATTTTATTTTTTTTTATCACTAGGGATGAATGGAGAGGAGTTCATATACATTCCCTGAGTAATTTTTTAAGTATATATTATACTTTAATATATACGCTGAATCTGGAGGGAGACTTAGGTATATGTCACATTGTCGTATATTATAGACAGTGCGCATTTGAATTGAAAAATAATTAATTAGTTTATTAATTTTAGTTTTGCATTTCATACGCGTTTAATCCTTATTGTAGATATAAATTGATAAAATGTGTTCACCGTGCCTATCTCACTAGTCACTATATCGCGAATGAAATAGATCAATATTTGTTACTCACCAATAATATCTCTAACAATTAAACTATATGAGGACCACGGCTATCTATATAGCCGTGATGAGGACTATATTATATGCACTTGCCACTTACCTAAACAGCAAGAGACTGTATTTTTTTACGTATTTAATTATAGTTTTTCAACTAAAATGTTTACGAAGAATAATATTACATATAATCATATTATATAATATTAAACTATCATGAAATGTAATCCAAATTTATATCCCCAGCGGACTGCGATACAACATACCACATTTAAACGCTTTATATATATCTTATACATTTAACAAGCCGGGGTTATCATGTAATAGTTCTTGGCTCGTTAGTAGCTCGAAATTAATTGAGCACCCAAAGTGTTTAGTTTTTGAAACGAAACTGTATTAAAGTATACGACCGTTGGCCTCGCACTATATACATTATATATATATTGTATTTGACGTACTCATTATACTTATATATTATACATAAAATTCAAACCTTTTTGATAATTTCACAAGCGTGGCCGCGCGGGGGCGGTTACTCGCGGCGGATGCGGGAGAGTTGTTATCCACGCGAGTGCGTCCGAAAAACGATAGTCGCGTACCCATAAATACATTATTATAACGAACACTGCGAACAAATTGACCGTGAAAGAAAACGGCCGGATCTCGTCGGTAAAGGGCAGCTCGGCGTGTGGTGTCCACGTGCGCAGGTTACCGCGTTTCCGTTTTCAACCGAAGAAACAATACCGTAACGACACTAAATTATAATATTGTTATTTTTATTATTTACAACAACTGCTGCTGCTGTCGTCGGCGTATTACACGTTTTATTATGATATTGTCGTTTACCGTGTTATAAATACCCACATTGGTATTATATAGGTATACCTAAACCAGAGACCGGGTGTCGAGCGTGCACCGTGCGTATCAATTTCGTCCTTTGGAAAAATTTGCTCGGTACCTAACCGAATACAATAATTGTGGGTGTTAGATACTATAGTAGACGACGGTAGTGTGGTAGTCGACAATGTTACGTGAACCGAACCAGCGCCCTTCGAACTTAAGCTATGTATTTACATACACTGTAGACAACAGCCATACAGTGTGCATAGAAAGTTTGGAATACATTTTACATTTATAAATTATAGGAAGTATTAAGTATATACTTAATATCAAATAAATAATAATAGGCGAATAACGAATGTTTTCAATTTTGATAAAATCCGATAAATGCATTACATATATTTTAATATACTGATTTGGTACATTTTTGTATTTATTTATTCAACATGACGGGTGGAAGCCCAAATAAAATATAATACAATTTAGGTACAGAATTTGGTATTTACATTTTGCATAAAAAACATACAGTGTCGTCTACCTATATGAATATTCAATATATATAGGAAAATAAAGAAAAACACAAGTTTATAGTTAGGTTAAAGTATATAACGCGTAATAAAATAAAGGTAAACGTGTTGTATTGGGCATGGCTGTTTTCGACCAAAAACGTACACTTCCCTTTTCGGCCGATTCACTGTTCGACCAAATTTTGAAAAAGGTTGTAAGATAATCTACCTTTATAAAAAAAAAAAATGTCTATAAGAAACTCAAATTAAATTTTTATGAGCATTTGAAATTCATATTTTTACAACATTTGATATTCACTCGATTTCTTACGTAACGATTTTCTTATTTTGTTGTAATTAAAAAACGAGTGACTGTAGATACTTGAAAATTTCACTGAATGTTTATATTAGCATTTTATATATACGATAAAATATTGAAAATAATTTGACTCTTTTTGAGCTGTTTACGGACATTGTAAGTTTTCAATTTTTTTAGTTTTTTTTTCTATAAATATCAATCAAGTTTTATACATATTGGGCCAAAAAGTGTAAAAAATTAACACAAAGCTCCTGATA
>NC_042494.1:159296114-159301872 GCF_005508785.2 Acyrthosiphon pisum
TATTTGAAAGGGAATTTTATTCGTTCGAGATGTCGAGAATTTCGAGTTATGATGGTTCGAGAGTACACTGTATTAATATATAATCCTTATTTATAAAATGCTTTTTGTGCAAACACAACCCGTAACCACAATTTCCTTTGAAATCTGCTGCTGCCGAGGTACGTAATCCGTTTTATTCCATCGCAGTATAATATTATTATGATCGGTTTGCGTTCAATCGCGACACAGACTCGATTGAAGTCACTCGGGGGTTTACGCCGCATCGCAATAATTATTTTAAACCGCGACCCAGGTCACTGCGACATCGAAAGGGTGTGCGGGATTGTGTTCGGACCATTGTTTAATCCGATATGACGATTTACGACTCCGTCGTCGGATTAAATTAATCGTAATCGAGGTGTATATAATTTACTAATGTTTGTTTATCATACCTAACGTAGCGTGCGATGTAATTTCACTACGATTCCATTAATCTACATATAATATAATGTATATTATAATACGTATATTATAACCGTAGAAGGATTAATCACGGGCGTGCGACCAAAAACGGTTTGTTCGAATTTAAATAATAAGCGCGCGATCGCGGATATATACAAAAATGCGTTGTACTAAAATTAAAAAATTAAATAAAATAAGTTATAGGTCTCGTCGGCAACGGACGATTTTGTTCACAGCGATAGATCGAACGGAATAATACGTTTATTTACGAGTTACTTATATTATGAGACGTATATAGGTACTTACCTATACTTAACTGCTGTGTACCACACAGTGGCACAGTTATAAACGTTCGCGACCGTAAAAATAAATTTCAGTTAGATACTCCCAAGTCCCTGCAGTGTATGTTATATATATACACATCGACCTCCATCGCCATAACTGTATACCTTGTTTTTCTCGTGGAAATTACACAGTGTCCGTCTCCATGCGAGCTTTGCGGGGCTTAATCCGCGAGTGGGCACCACCGCGGATCGAGGAAAAAATAGGCGTACGGTGATGACGATCTATGTTTATATACCTACCACGATTATACGATATTATTATTATTATTATTATTATACACCTATATGCGTTTAGACGGGCTTAGATGATAATACCGTGGCAGAGTATTATTTGTACCTATTACAGCGAAATAAAAGAGCCGAGTTCCGTTTTTAGGGAATTATTCGGACGCAGTTTTGGTTTAATCCAGAGTTTTATACGCACGCGATGTCCGTTTAACGATAGGTATTAATATTATTGAATTTGATAATATCATGACGAACGTAATAATATAATATACGTACATTTATTATAATGCATCCCCGCAAAACAATATTCCCCGACAAGAATCCCGCGGACACTGCACAAGTACAGATTGTTAGGTGTGCTCAAAACAATAATTTTTTATGATATTAATATTATGTTAGACTATATTTTTGAAATCACGTAAGATAATCCATAGTAATCATGACAATAACATTATTCCGCGTGCGTTTCTGTCTATCGAAATGAATAAATACTCGCTTTTAATATAATATGACAATCACATTATATCAATAATATTAAAATTTAAATAAAGATAAGATATAATATTATGACTCCCGTTAATGAAATTTCAATTTATGTGAGTATTTCGGAATTAAATAACACTGTTTTGCTTTTACAATGTGATCACGTTTAATTTTGAACTTTGATATTGCGTTATACTCAATCTTTTTAGGTTAATCTTAATCATCAGTCTCCCGTACTTACGGTTTGTTGTGTGCCAACCACAACAAATCTCATAAAATATAGCTTATGCCGTGTTGCACAGTCATTAAACGACGAACATTTTACGTTTACTTTAAATAATAGTATTTAATTTATCAATATTAGAACATTTAAAACGGTTTAACGTGCAGACCGTGTTCGTCCTGATTTTTGACATTGGAATAAATGTAATTTATGGTTTATTTCGGACTCTCTTATACAGTTTACATCCCCTGTAATATATGATGTCAGTAACCACTTTTATCGTGTTATTCCATCTGTTTACCATTGTTTTTCATCGTTTTTATTCGAGAGAACGTTCGGGGCTCATAAAAAATAATAAATAAAACTTAATGATGAACTATTTAAGAACGGGTCACTCTATACGTGCGATCAATATCACAATCGAACCGACAGGTTCCTCTATAAAAGTACCTATAGAATCGAACGAATTCGTCGATCATGCGAATTCAGTCCAATAATATAAGTATTTAATATTTTACGATGTAGAATAATATGTACATTACACTTCTAGGGCGTTCCCAAGGGGAGGATTTTCGGGTCTGCACCCCCCCCCCCCCCCCACATTTATTGACAGAATTTAAAGTTCTTATGGTGCAAATTCCTGATTGTATACTTTTTAAATGTTAAAAAAAATTGGGTACGCTCCTGCTACACCTACATGTTGTTACTAGCTTTCCAGTATGCTCATCCGCATTGTATAGTCCGTTAAACTATACTATATATTTTCATCATCGCCCACAACGATGTAAACGTTTTCCCGATTTCACCACTAAAAGTTGATTATATTTCCTATTTTTCCAGTGACATTCGTATACGACACAGACTGCTGCAGTCGTACTAAGAGCAGGATAAGTCGATTAAATTCTTTTTCCGTAACATTCGTGAACAGAACGTCGCATAATACGATACCGCGGTATAATAATATTATGCGTACGGCTTGAGGATTTACCGTGGTTTTTTTCATAACGTATAGTTGAGGGATGACGTACGTACTACATAATATATTATATAGTTTTTTTTTTCATCGTCTACGGAGCGTGGCGACGAGTGCCAAACACTCGAACAATTGGCGCGCGTTTAACGGCAACGACGACGTGTAATAAATTTGGTACCAACGTATTATAATTTATGAGAGTTTACATAATATTATCGTTGAGCCCGCCGCCGTACTGTCTGTTTCCACGGATTCCCTGATAATACCCGGGTCTCCCTTATCACGGATTATTTTGAGGTGATGGGGGGAGAGTTTACAGAGTGCGTCCCGAAATGACCCTTAATTTAATGTCCCGAGAGCGTTCCAAGAAAAAGAGATCATATTTTTGACGTAACCCGAAATCGCCCCAGTTAATTTAACTTATCCGGCATGCAACACGAGGCGCAGGTTATTAATATTTATTTTATTATTAAAGCCCTTCTTTATAAATTTTTAGTTAGGCGAGTGTACTAATTTTTATATTATCTTTTTTTCAGTATAACATTATCTAATTTAACTTTACATTTTTTGAAAATTTTGAAAATCAAAAACACGCGTAAATTGTAATTGTCTATTATGGCACTTTTTTGCAAATCAGTTCACTACACATGTTTATTGACCTGAGTCATAGTTGTTCACTGGTGTTAACAAAGTTATAATAAAATGTGTCACCGTTGCCACGGTCGTCGTTGTAAAAATTTTATATAAAATTGTAAAAAATCGTACAATCGTAGTCGATTGTCGGTTCTGTCTCTTGAAAGATTTAGTTGCATACGTACTCGGGATTTTTCAAATATGATTTGCCAATAAGGCTACGGACACACATGGGCTACGAAATAGATCAAAATTAAAACAGAATGCAGTCGGGACATTACCATTATTTAAGACGTTAACATAAAATACTTATACACTGTCTCAGGATTCAGTGTCAATCGTGTGGTTAACACGTCACCACAATATTATTATATGGTTACCGGCGTGTAGTTGAAAATATTCAATCACTATACTTCTCCGTCTCCGTGTGGTTAGGTGGTTATAAATTACAATGCCTACACCTAGTGAATTAATTTTAACAAAATAATATTAATTAATTTTGTGGACAAGAAACTGGTCGTTTCTTTCGCGGTGTCTCGGCGTTCGATTTTCGGCCGACCGTTTTCTGGTCACTGTCCGCGCATCCGGTGATTTCTGTGCGCAGTTTCCGGTTAAACGAATTATATGATATAATATCCGTAAATTTGTGACCGGATGCGGCGCCTCTTGTGTAGCCGATCAAGGCCGTAGCACCGTGTGGTTTGGCCGAATCGGACGACTGTGGCCTTGAACACGGCGGCAGTAATCGCTACCGGAACTCGGGTAAACAAACGTATGACCGCAGGTTGGTACGCGAGCACGTTACCATGGTTTTCAGTGGTTCAGACGTTTTTGGACCACAGGTAAACATGAATCCAATCGCGTCTATATTGTTCCGTGGTAAGAGGCACGTCGTCGTCAGTGATTTATATTATATTAATATATTTCACATGTTAGGACACGTAAAGGCACGTTGCTGTTCCGCTCAACCGTTTGTTCAGGATTTATCGCACTTCCACGCCACGTGTGTATTATAATAATAAAAATGTAGGCTTGTAAAATCCACGGGTAATAAAACACGTACTGGTAAAATGGTCGCGGAGTAGGTTTATGAAGGGTGTGCCAGCAGGTCATATATTTTAGTTAATATTAATTGTTTTATCACTTGTAAATAAATAAATATATAAATAGTATGAGCCGTTTTATCAGAGACTTTTGACTTTGTCCCCCCGGTTAATATTCCTGCGGGCGCCCTCGTAGGTATGTCAAAGTTTTACTTCAGCGAACTTTGCTCACGGACGAGTCGCAAGCGCGTTCAGAATGTTTGCGCCGCTCGTTCTGCAAGCCTGACGCGTCATGGCGGCGTTCGTGGCCTGTCAGAGCATTGTAAAACTTGTCCGACAAAGAATAATAACATAATAGTAATAATAATAATAATAATAATGTGAGCGTCACGAAAATGTACAAAAATGTCAATGTAATTATTATTATTAACATTTAAAATTATTTATACTATGCGCTACAAGTTGTACGTTCAAGACGTGCATAATATTAACATTTAGTAATGTTATCACAACAAATGAAATTATCGAAATCGTCCGTTTTTTGTGAGTGTAAGCTGGTCTTGATTTGCAATAAAGATTTTGTTTTAGTGTATCATCATGCTTTATCTTACTTTTTTGATTTAATGGGATTTCTCGTGACTAGGTAACTTCTATGGTAGGCCTACGCGATTATTCTTTGACACAACCGATTATCAATTATAGGTTCTAATCGATTTTTCCGGTTTATCGAATATCCGATTAATCAATCGATTAATTCAGTCATTCAACAATCGAACTAAATTAATAATTACAATTTTTATTTGAACGGATTAATTGATCACTAAGTTATATATTATTATGAATTTGAATACTCATGAGAACAAACAGTACCTATTTTACAATTCAGAAAATCATAATTATTCATAATTGGGATATATTATCCCACATATAATAATTGTAAAGGGGGACGGAGTGGCTGAGCGGACTAAGGCGTCGGTGGTAACTCGCTCCGTCGCCGGTTCGAACTCGGCCATGGGAGACATTTTTCTTCAGGCAGTCACGATATCCGAAGAGAGAGGCCGCCATCTCCCACCCGGGCATGGCAGATACCTACGGGTGTCCAATTAAAAAATCTGCCACAACCAACACATACGTGTTCAAAACCTACAGACCTTCCCCACAGTTCCACTGGCTAATGACCTGAGTTGTCGAAGCCTCAACTAAAAAAAAAAAAAAAAATAATGAAGAATATAATGTGCTTTCAATTTTACTGCCAATTTCATCTCTTCATCAAAAACAGAATATTATTATAGCTTAAACATTAATACATTACATAATATATGTACGTAATTAAAAATACTAAATATACCTTTTAGTTATTATATAAATTATTTTATTTGAAAATATTTTT
>NC_042494.1:159302479-159303445 GCF_005508785.2 Acyrthosiphon pisum
TCCAAGGAAATGGTGAGCTAATATTAAACTATAGTTTTATTTGTCTTTAATCTCGAGTAATTGTCTGTGTAACGAATCAATTATTATTAATATAATTTTCATACTACGATGTCTTCGATTACAATAAATACAATGAACTTGAACAAGGGACGTGCAGGCTGCTGTTACGCGGCAAGTCCATTGACTAGGCCGTACTTTTCGATGCCAAATATATCGTTAATAACACTGAAAATGCTGAAACGAAAATTCAAGCGCCGTCCGCCACGACAGTCCCGACTGAGTCGAAATCCCTACCCGAAATCAATGTAGCGGTGCCGATCACTTGTGGGGATCTGCAGGCAACGGATGTTGCAATAAAGGACCAAGTGGTAACCACGAACACGGTCAACCCCAAGAGCCGATCTCTTGTCATGTCTTCAACAATAACTTGGAACGACATGGATTTGGACGTGGCCAAGAGGCGTACGAGCTTTTACGCTGCAAGTCGACTGACCAAAGTGTATTGTTCCATGCCAAATATCATGTCGATGACACCCGAAACGGCAATCCAATTGCCGTCCGCCATGATTAGTCCCGATGAACCTGAAGATCCCGACAAAACTCAATGTTGCGATGCCGGTCACCTGTGTGAAACTGCAGGATACAGATGCTGCAATAATGGACCGGGTGGTAAACACGAACATGGTCAAACCTATAAGAGGCGATCATTTTGGAAACGTACTAAAAAATTCTTCAGGCGATTATTGTGCTGCGCGTAGTTCCGACAGAGGCGTAGCCAGGATTTTTTTTCGGGAGGTGCTGATCAACTTTTACACTGTTACACATTAAATACGTACTAGCACAAATAGATAGCTGAAAAGTGTTAATACATATTGTACATTTTTAAATATTTTTAACATTTCGGGGGGGGGGCTGCAGCCCCCTCAGCCCCTCCCCTGGATACGCCACTGAGTTCCGAGTAATTGC
>NC_042494.1:159304822-159306284 GCF_005508785.2 Acyrthosiphon pisum
TCCCATCAAAAATGTATACTATCACGAGAAGACCAAAAACGTAATACCCAACCGCTTTAGTTCACACGGAAGTTCTTTAGGAGAAACATATATTCCTTTTAGTCTAAAGTTTACCATTTGTGGTGGAAATGGTATGCCGTACAATTTTAAATTAAAGTCATAATATATATGAACGTGTATTATTTAACAGAACCTATTTATTAGATCGTAAGACTTGACACAATTGTAATATATTTTATTAATCTTAAACCAAAAAATAGAACAATCGATCATAGTATACGATTATATAATCTTTAATAACCCCCCCCCCCCCTCCCGTCCTTAAATAGGTATCAGGTAGTAGATTTTTGGAAAAGTATTATATTTAAGGTGGCAAATAAAATATAAAATTTAATTTTAAAATTGTATAGAATGGCGGAAAATTTGAAAAAATGGCATCGATTCGGGCTCCTTAATAAAAAAATCAATTGTGTCATATTATATTTTTCTCCCACACAGGAACGTACCGATATTGCCTATCCATTTCCCCGGTTAATTAATTTTTATTATTTTTGAAATAATTGAAAGTACATTCAGGTATAATAATATACATTTAACAATAAAATATAGTTGTATATACGTTTGATACCTATATATTTCATAAATTAATTTTATTATATATATTATACTGCATCTATATAATTGTAATGTATTTTTAATTCCCATTATACCTACGTCAAGTTGATATTAAATAAAACAATAACCGAAAGTTTTTTATTTTAAATTTATTTAAATTATTATTCTATGTCAACAACGAAACACAAGTCGTAGTAATCCAAAAAATTGTATACTTTAATTATGCAATAAATTATTAACCTTTGTTGACATACATATAGCATATCGATTTATACGTCTCGGCGAATTGTATTTTATTTCAAACCATTAAGGTGTTGGGGTTAAGTTCATTTTAAAAACTTCAATAAAATCCACGCATTACCTTACCCAACTCACGTATTATGTGTTATCACTTATCAGTCATTTCTGTTTATAATTTCAAAAATATTTCTGCTAAATACAATGGTAGGTATTTGTCAATTACTCAAAAAGGATATCGAATATTATACTAACACTGATGGCAATGTATTTATAACCAAGTTTAGAGGTGACTGACGTTAGTATATGATAAATGAAAACGAAAAATACTCATATGAATTTCACGTATGACTTCTTTTTATCCAAAGTATTCGGAGGTAAAATAATTGTTTTAATCCTTTCACGAGTAAAGTTTGTTTTTATATAGAACCTAACCATATTTACGAAATACGCGATACTGCAATGAGAATTAATACTTTTTTAAACAATATTATAATATTAAATTTGTGGTGTTTTGGTTTTCTAATAATATTCAGTATTATTATTGTTTTCTGTGAGCACTTTTTCGGGCATAAAGAACGCTCGAAAAGTTTCATGTTTCATCTTTGAA
>NC_042494.1:159306384-159307068 GCF_005508785.2 Acyrthosiphon pisum
GTGTCTGTCATCACCTTTTAGGACAGTAAAAGTGCTTCGATTTTCTTCAACAGTATCTTTTCTGATAGGAAAGTGAATCTAGTTGGTACTTTGGGGGGGTCAAAAGTAACATTTTTCCAGTAGTTTTCAAAAGCGCCGTGAAAAACAAAAGAAAAATTAAGAAAAAACGGGAATTTATACGTAAAATCGGTTTTCGAGAAAATTGATTTTGGTTTTTGGTGTAACCTTAAAACAGATAACCGTAGATACCTATTATATGTCAATTTTTTTTTATTACCATATATAATAAATGTCTTATACCTAGACTGATATACCGTCTCCGCTCAGAATCGTTTTTCTTATACAATGATATTATATCATTGAATTCAAATTTAATACTACCCATTATACAGTGACCCACTTGTAATTTACTGTACAACAGAGCGACATCCACTTACCCTCTTTGTTTTAATTACTTTTGTACCACAATGACAGAATGAGACATGGTGGTCGTAGGTAGGTACTAGGTTCCGTTTATTCGTAACGATTGACGTCTGTGATGACGAATTGCGTGCAAGTTCTCAACACCCAATAAAACAGACAATAGCTAGGTGAAAATCAAACAAATCATTTTGAATGATCTTGGGTGTTTGGGTGACATCATCCCAGCTCCCGGAATTAAAGTTTGGGATTCTCAAATTCATC
>NC_042494.1:159308956-159315503 GCF_005508785.2 Acyrthosiphon pisum
AATACATTCTGTTGCACACTCGTATGGCGGATGCATCTGAACGGAACCACCGATAATGGCCGAGTTCTGTTTTGGGTGATAATTTGATTAAAACCGAAGCGCAGAAGAGCGAAGTTCTCCGATTTCCTGCTTTCTATTTCTATACTCGCATTATATGAATCTAAAATTGTATTTGTCGTATTGTTTTCCGAGAATTCCGATTATTACTTGATTACATGCTGGTTCGAGACATGTAGCGAGTGATTAGCAAAGACTTTAGGTTACCCCCCACCGTCTACCCGTCTGGGACTTCCAACAGATCGTTACTGTCGAAAACGTGACATGAATAAAAATACCGTGGGTATTCAATTAAAAACGACAATTATAAATGACTAATTGAAATTTTATTTACTTTAATAACCGTTAAAAATTGTATTTTCAAAACAACAACCTTGTCTGTATGTTAACATTGAATTAGTTAATAATATTATTATATTTGGAGAACCCAGTAACGAAAAAAGTTCAATTTTGTTTTCGATCTCGCGTACCGGAAATGTCAAAAAACAGACAAAACTATAAGAAAACACAAACAAAACTCATTATAACACAGTATAGGGTATTTAATTGAAAAAAAATATAATACGTTTATAAATAATAGAAATAATCATCTGAAAGCAGTGTGCTTGTAAAAATAATAGTCCAAAAATACTATCGTTATTAATATTTTGTGCAAAAAGTCAACGCATAACATATACACTAGAGCTATTAGCGACCTAGGCGAAGAAAGTCGCGACGGATGTACACGACCCGTTAGCCTACATAAATAACGTATTCCTGGCGTAGTTTTATATAATCTATATATATAAATATGTTTGTGTGTGTGGGAAGGTAAAAAAAATAAAAAAAAAAACCTTCCGGAAGTCGCGTTCTGTCATATCTGGCTGCTGCGTCGCCTACAAAATACAAACACGTATTGTTTGCCCGAATTGCCGACTCACTTTGTTCGAATGGCTTTGTGAATGGGGTTTATTAAAAAAAAAAAAAACGGTACGCGTAAATGAAAAATTGCTTTTTCGCGCGAGAAATAAGTCATATGAACATCGCGCTAATATACATTCATATATGCACACTGCAATATATTTACACTAAAATAGTACCTGTATAGGTACGTTTACTAAAGTACCGTCTATTTAATTGCAATACGTACAAAAGTCAAAAATTGGTATGGACGTGGATTTATAGGTACCTTGCAATTTTTTTCTTTATTTTAATCAATATTATATTATAACTAACACGCACGTAACATTATATTCGAATAGAAAATACAAACTAAAATAAATTTATATAATTTAATACTATAGGTACAGCCGCACAGACTTTTTTTTTTTTTAGTCTTGATGTTGGTACATTTACTATACTTAATGTATTTTTAATTTGTTGTAATTAATTATGCTCACATTATAGGAACCTATATTAGAATATCCAAGCACACTTATGCATTTGAATGAATTTTTTTTTTATTATACAACCATATAAATTAATTAAATTTGGTAACTCGAAAATGATCGCGTATTTATAATAATTAGCCATTTGATTAAATCGACAAAATAATAAAAAAAAAATCATAAAAATAATTTGTCAGAGTTCGGCTGTTTATCGGCAGTGAATCTTATCGTGCATGAATACAATATTCAAACTATATTATTTAATTGCTGCGTCAACCAAATAACTGTTTTCCCGAACAAATACATTGTAAAACAAAAAAAAAATCAGCTTGATGCAATATCGAAAAGAGCAAACTGCAAACCTATACCATTTTTGATACATTTTAAGACTTCATTATATAAAATCATGCTTGGGAGTAGGTAGGTTTTGGACGGACGTGGAGATGATGAAGAACTGTGCTGTGGGCTCGACATAAATATGTGTGAGACGATAAATTAAATTTTTAAACTAAAACCTATATGATTTGTAAGTACCTATACTACCTAGGTACATATTTTATATGTGTTTCAATTTGTATTCGCGATGGCCGACTACAACGAGGCGAATGGTCATAAAAACTGAAACGCAGTACAATTGTTTTAGTAACGACCAGAGAACATAACTTTTAGCGCACTTTGGACATCAAGTAAATGTTGTAGGTGCGAAGTTAAAATTTCATCTATGGCCACATACGTGAGTCAAAAGGACATAAAAACACCTAAAAGCCGTCTTCTGAACACACGCTGAGAAATATATATATCAGACACGTTTTAAGCTAAGAGCTGGGCTGGAATAGCAATCATCAGAAAGTATAAAAAAAAAGAACAATGGAACAACCACGTACCTATATACACACATATATATATTATCTAAACAACATTGTTGAATCCTTCGTTGTTCAGAGAGAATAGAATTTAAAACGGACAAAGAAGAAAACATGTCATTCTTGGCAATTCGTTAAGTACAATAAGAGTTATTTGAAATAAGTTCGGGCTGACATAGAACGCGGAATACATTATTCAGAAGGTTTAAACTCGGAAACAAATCTATAATTAATTTTAACGTGAGAGATTGTGGCGCTGTATACCTTCTCCGAATTAGTTTCAAATAATGAATACGCTGAAGCCCGGAAATTAAAAAATATACGCAAGTACAGACGAATATAAACGTTCTATTTTCGGTCTACAAATGGCTAAAAAATAAAATGAACGAATTACGTCTCTTATTAATTCGACCAAGTGTCCAGTCGACAAAAAAATTTCATCAAATCCACTTTGTCGGTGAACATCTAAAAGTGAAATACATTAAAGCTTTGCATGCGAATTGATTTTCCAGTACAAAATAAGCAAATTTATCACGACTTCACATCATGTGATACGAACTTTAATTAATGCTGCCGCACAAATTCACATGCACACATAATGTAAATGTGGTTTGATTCTTTAAGTGGAAAACAACTACCTACTTTAGTTAAAAATAAAAACCCAATAGTTAAAAACCCACGGACGAGCAGTCAATACTTTACGATTCGTATGGGTCTTTAATTGTTTATAATATCCAACTAAGTTAGATATTGTGTTGTAAACAATATTTTATAGAGACTTAAATGTACAAAACATTCATATGCAATTATATGCGTTTTGTTGTGTGGACGATGTAAATATTGTTATTTACATAATATAATATTGTAGGTGGTATGTTTAAGTTTCTATTTATTTTTATTATAATTATTACAATATTGACAGTCGTCAAAAATACAAGTTATCGGCCCGAAAATGTTTCTACTTTTCACCAATAAAAGTATTTAAAAAGTTGGACAGCATAAAGAGAACGGTTGTTAGTTCACTCGTCTCGGGTAAGGCCATGTCACGATATTTAATTTGAAAGTAATAAAATGGATTATCTCATTTAATAAACGATCCTGAGCGGATCCTGTTAAAAATCGAGTGCGACGGAATATTTAAAAAATTGTATATAGTTGTCGGTATAATATACGGTATATCGGTCTTCTTATCGCGCTCAGAGAAAATGGTAAAAACTCGACCCGTTTAAAGTACCACTCACACTCAATTTCCAATCTTCAAAGATAAAACATGAAACTTTTCGAGCGTTCTTTATGCCCGAAAAAGTGCTCACGGAAAACAATAATAATACTGAATATTATTAGAAAACCAAAACACCACAAATTTAATATTATAATATTGTTTAAAAAAGTATTAATTCTCATTGCAGTATCGCGTATTTCGTAAATATGGTTAGGTTCTATATAAAAACAAACTTTACTCGTGAAAGGATTAAAACAATTATTTTACCTCCGAATACTTTGGAAAAAAAGAAGTCATACGTGAAATTCATATGAGTATTTTTCGTTTTCATTTATCATATACTAACGTCAGTCACCTCTAAACTTGGTTATAAATACATTGCCATCAGCGTTAGTATAATATTCGATATCCTTTTTTGAGTAATTGACAAATACCTACCATTGTATTTAGCAGAAATATTTTTGAAATTATAAACAGAAATGACTGATAAGTGATAACACATAATAAGTGAGTTGGGTAAGGCAATGCGTGGATTGTATTGAAGTTTTTAAAATGAACTTAACCCCAACACCTTAATGGTTTGAAATAAAATACAATTCACCGAAACGTATAAATCGATATGCTATATGTATGTCAACAAAGGTTAATAATTTATTGCATAATTAAAGTATACGATTTTTTGGATTACTACGACTTGTGTTTCGTTGTTGACATAGAATAATAATTTAAATAAATTTAAAATAAAAAACTTTCTGTTATTGTTTTATTTAAAATCAACTTGACGTAGGTAATGGGAATTAAAAATACATTACAATTATATCGATGCAGTATAATATTATATAATAAAATTAATTTATGAAATATATATCAAACGTATATATAACTATATTTTATTGTTAAATGTATATTATTATACCTGAATGTACTTTCAATTATTTCAAAAATAAAAATGAATTAACCGGGGAAATGGATAGGCAATATCGGTACGTTCCTGTGTGGGAGAAAAAATATAATATGACACAATTGATTTTTTTTTATTAAGGAGCCCGAATCGATGCCATTTTTTCAAATTATTCGCCATTCTATACAATTTTAAAATTAAATTTTATATTTTAGTTGCCCCCCTAAATATATTACTTTTCCAAAAATCTACTACCCGATACCTATTTAAGGGGGGGGGGGGTGTTATTAAAGATTATATAATCGAATACTATATGATCGATTGTTCTATTTTTTGGTTTAAGATTAATAAAATATATTAAAATTGTGTCAAGTCTTACGATCTAATAAATAGGTTCTGTTAAATAATACACGTTCATATATATTATGACTTTAATTTAAAATTGTACGGCATACCATTTTCACCACAAATGGTAAACTTTAGACTAAAAGGAATAAATGTTTCTCCAAAAGAACTTCCGTGTGAACTAAAACGGTTGGGTATTACGTTTTTGGTCTTCTCGTGATAGTATACATTTTTGATGGGAGGCTTGGAAATTTATTATACAAGTGTTACGTCTCTGCAGAAAACACTTTAGCCCCGATATTGATCTCTTTTATATTTGGAACCAATATGATCACAAAAGAGGATTTTTTTAAAATAAACTTTTACATTTAAAATGTAAGATTGTTTATGGACGGATGAAAAATATCCCATTTCGGATTATTGTCGTAAATTAATAATTTTTAATATTTATTAAACATTTTATATCATATATTTTTTAAATGCCTATATTTATCTTGCAGCTTAAACTCTAAACCGAGAAAGGAAAAATAATGAATTTAAATGTGCTCAAATTTATTTATGCATTTCGCAATATCAGTGAGAGCATTATACATTTTTAAAATATAAATTTAAGTGAAACGCATTATTAAATTTTATGTAGACAAACTATAGAATAGGCCTGCGCGGTTATAACAATTAATCGATTATACATATAATTTATTAATCGGTTATATCGGTGATTTTACAATATCTTAATACACCGATTGTTATTTCAATTAAATCATTAAATCATCATTAATTGATTATTGATTGGTTTTTTTTTTATTTATATATGACATTACTTATATTTTAACAGTTTTTTTTTTATTTTTTTTGTTATACTTATTATATAATTATTATGTAATTGTTATTTAACGAATTATGTTAAAGTTTTTTGAAATTGTTTGTCATGTATATTGTACACAACCAGTCAGTAATAAATAAAGATAATAATAAAAAAGTCAGTTTTAAATTGAGTCTCTCGTTTTAAATTAAATAGTTAAAACAGTAAAGTTATCATAATGTTATTTTTATTTGTTTTAAGCATAATAAAATTTTTAGTGAAATACTAAGTACCTTATAAGTTGTTCCTACAGTTATTATAAAATATTAAAAATACTTAATTAATTTTTTTGTATTGCGTTTAAATTTCAAATTTTTACGATATTCATACAATTTACAAATATTTGCAAGATATTTTAACTTTAATCACCTTAGACTTGAAAATTTGATACAAAATTTCGTTTAAGTTTATTTAATGGAAGTTAAAAAATATTAATATTATTAAGTCAAAAAATAACAATTTTTGTTCTTCGGTCAAAAAGCTTAAATTAAATTTCAGGTCACTCATGTAAATTTTTTTCAAAGCAGTTACAAAAAAACCAAAATAACTATTCAGAATTTTTTCACACGCTATAAATTAATTTTACATAGCGTTTTGGCATTTACTTATAATAAAAAAAAGAAACCAATTGAATTATTCAACGAAAATATATTATATTAATTGTGCTAAATTAATACAATTTACATTAGGTATAGGTACCTATAATTATTTCAAATATTTTTACATATACAGGAATATTTATCAAAGGTGTAACTTATATACATAATACTCGTAATATACCAGCTCTAACATAAATAATTTAATAATGTGTAGCTGATACAAATTATTATTTGAACATTTCATTTTACTTCGAAATTTTGTACAATTATTTCAAAAATTGTATGCATTTCAAAAATTTTATAAATTTCATAAATTTTATACATATCATAC
>NC_042494.1:159315553-159322260 GCF_005508785.2 Acyrthosiphon pisum
TAACATTATTAGTGAAATACAAAGTACCTCATAAGTTGTTCCTACAGAAATCAAAAAATATTAAAAATACTTAATTAATTTTTAGATTCTGAGTGGAACGATGAATGTATTGATTTTACAATGATATGTTTTTTTTTTTAATTTTTAATTTTTTTTTGTGTCCGTCATCACCTTTTAGGACAGTAAAAGTGCTTGGATTTTCTTCAACAGTACTTTTTCTGATAGGAAAGTGAATCTAGTTGGTACTTTGGGAGGTCAAAAGTAAAATTTTCAAAGTAGTTTTCAAAAGCGTTGTGAAAAACAAATGAAAAATTAAGTAAAAACGGGAATTTATACGCAAAATCTGTTTTCGAGAAAATTGATTTTGGTTTTTGGTACAACTCTAAAAAAAATGACCGTAGGTACATAAAATGTTGACGGAAAGTTTATATTAGCATTTTCTATACACCATAACATTTTTCAAATATTTTGATTTATTTTGAGCTCTTTACGGAAGTTTCCACTTTTTTTAGTTTTTTTTTCTATAAACATGAATAAAATTTTATTTGTTGGATAAAAAAGTTTGAAAATTTAATATAAGGTTCCTATCATATTGTTTCAAAGGCAGATGAAAAATATTAAAAATCCAGTCACAATTTTTTTTAAAAGCATCTAAAGTTCAAATATTGACAAAATACGTAAAAATGACAAAAATTTGCAAATTATTTTTAGTTAGAAATTCATGAAAAATTTTTTTTTTAAATCTAAGATTTGAAAAAACATGTGTACTAGCAAGACAAATTAAATTTTTATGAGCGTTTGAAATTCATATTTTTACAACATTTGATATTCACTCGATTTCTCATCTAACGATTTTCTTATTTTGTTGTAATTAACAAACGAATGACTGTAGATACTTGAAAATTTCACTGAATGTTTATATTAGCATTGTATATATACGATAAAATTTTGAAAATAATTTGACTCTTTTTGAGCTGTTTACGGACATGGTCAGTTTTTAATTTTTTTAGTTTTTTTTTCTATAAATATCAATAAAGTTTTATCTATTGGGCCAAAAAGTGTAAAAAATTAATACAAAGCTCCTGATACATTGTTACAATAGCAGTTGAAAAATATTAAAAATACATAGGCACAATTTTTTTTATAAGCATTTGAAGTTAAAATGTTGACAAAATTGATCAAATTTAAAATTGAATAATTATTTTGTAGTTAAAAATTTATAAAATGTTCAACTTTTATATCTAAGGCTTGAAAATGTAAAACAAGATTCCATGTAAGCACCCGTAGGTATCTGCCATGCCCGGGTGGGGATGGCGGCCTCTCTCTTCGGATATCGTGACTGCCTGAAGAAAAATGCTTCCCATGGCCGAGTTCGAACCGGCGACGGAGCGAGTTACCACCGACGCCTTAGTCCGCTCAGCCACTCCGTCCCCCTTTACAATCATTATATGTGGGATAATATATCCCAATTATGAATAATTATGATTTTCTGAATTGTAAAATAGGTACTGTTTGTTCTCATGAGTATTCAAATTCATAATGATATATAACTTAGTGATCAATTAATCCGTTCAAATAAAAATTGTAATTATTAATTTAGTTCGATTGTTGAATGACTGAACTAATCGATTGATTAATCGGATATTCGATAAACCGGAAAAATCGATTAGAACCTATAATTGATAATCGGTTGTGTCAAAGAATAATCGCGCAGGCCTACCATAGAAGTTACCTAGTCACGAGAAATCCCATTAAATCAAATAAGTAAGATAAAGCATGATGATACATTAAAACAAAATCTTTATTGCAAATCAAGACCACCTTACACTCACAACAAACGGACGATTTCGATAATTTCATTTGTTGTGATAACATTACTAAATGTAAATATTATGCACGTCTTGGACGTACAACTTGTGGCGCATAGTATAAATAATTTTAAATGTTAATAATAATAATTACATTGACATTTTTGTACATTTTCGTGACGCTCACATTATTATTATTATTATTTTATTATTCTTTGTCGGACAAGTTTTACAATGCTCTGACAGGGCACGAACGCCGCCATGACGCGTCAGGCTTGCAGAACGAGCGGCGCAAACATTCTGAACGCGCTTGCGTCTCGTCCGTGAGCAAAGTTCGCCGAAGTAAAACTTCGAAATACCAACGAGGGCACCCGCAGGAATATTAACCGGGGGGACAAAGTCAAAAGTCTCTGATAATACGGCTCATACTGTTTATATATTTAATTTTTTACAAGTGATAAAACAATTAATATTAACTAAAATATATGACCTGCCGGCACACCCTTCATAAACCTACTCCGCGACCATTTTACCAGTACGTGTTTTATTACCCGTGGATTTTACAAGCCTACGTTTTTATTATTATAGTTTATAATACACACGTGGCGTGGAAGTGCGATAAATCCTGAACAAACGGTTGAGCGGAACAGCAACGCGCCTTTACGTGTCCTAACATGTGAAATATATTAATATAATATAAATCACTGACGACGACGTGCCTCTTACCGCGGAACAATATAGACGCGATTGGATTCATGTTTACCTGTGGTCCAAAAACGTCTGAACCACTGAAAACCACGGTAACGTGCTCGCGCACCAACCTGCGGTCATACGTTTGTCTACCCGAGTTCCGGTAACGATTACTGCCGCCGTGTTCAAGGCCACAGTCGTCCGATTCGGCCAAACCACACGGTGCTACGGCCTTGATCCGGTCACAAATTTATGGATATTATATTATATAATTCGTTTAACCGGAAACTGCGCACAGAAATCACCGGATGCGCGGACAGTGACCAGAAAACGGTCGGCCGAAAATCGAACACCGAGACACCTCGAAAGAAACGACCATTTCTTGTCCATATTATTTTGTTAAAATTAATTCACTAGGTATAGGCATTGTAATTTATAACCACCTAACCACACGGAGACGGAGAAGTATAGTGGTTGAATATTTTCAACTACACGCCGGTAACCATATAATAATTGTGGTGACGTGTTAACCACACGATTAACACGGAATCCTGAGACAGTGTATAAGTATTTTATGTTAACGTCTTGAATAATGGTAATGTCCCGACTGTTTTAATTTTGACCTTTTTCGTAGCCCGCATGTGAGTCCGTAGCCTTATTGGCAAATCATATTTGAAAAATCCCGAGTACGTCTGCAACTAAATCTTTCAAGAGACAGAACCGACAATCGACTACGATTGTACGATTTTTTACAATTTTATATAAAATTTTTACAACGACGACCGTGGCAACGGTGACACATTTTATTATAACTTTGTTAACACCAGTGAACAACTATGACTCAGGTCAATAAACATGTGTAGTGAACTGATTCGCAAAGAAGTGCCATAATAGACAATTACAATTTACGCGTGTTTTTAATTTTCTAAAATTTTCTAATAAATGTAAAGTTAAATTAGATAATGTTATACTGAAAAAAAGATAATATAAAATTAGTACACTCGCCTAACTAAAAATTTATAAAGAAGGGCTTTAATAATAAAATAAATATTAATAACCTGCGCCTCGTGTTGCATGCCGGATAAGTTAAATTAACTGGGGCGATTTCGGGTTACGTCAAAAATATGATCTCTTTTTCTTGGAACGCTCTCGGGACATTAAATTAAGGGTCATTTCGGGACGCACTCTGTAAACTCTCCCCCCATCACCTCAAAATAATCCGTGATAAGGGAGACCCGGGTATTATCAGGGAATCCGTGGAAACAGACAGTACGGCGGCGGGCTCAACGATAATAATATTATGTAAACTCTCATAAATTATAATACGTTGGTACCAAATTTATTACACGTCGTCGTTGCCGTTAAACGCGCGCCAATTGTTCGAGTGTTTGGCACTCGTCGCCACGCTCCGTAGACGATGAAAAAAAAAACTATATAATATATTATGTAGTACGTACGTCATCCCTCAACTATACGTTATGAAAAAAACCACGGTAAATCCTCAAGCCGTACGCATAATATTATTATACCACGGTATCGTATTATGCGATGTTCTGTTCACGAATGTTACGGAAAAAGAATTTAATCGACTTATCCTGCTCTTAGTACGACTGCTGCTAGCAGCAGTCTGTGTCGTATACGAATGTCACCGGAAAAATAGGAAATATAATCAACTTTTAGTGGTGAAATCGGGAAAACGTTTACATCGTTGTGGGCGATGATGAAAATATATAGTATAGTTTAACGGACTCTGACCTTACAATGCGGATGAGCATACTGGAAAGCAAGTAACAACATGTAGGTGTAGCAGGAGCGTTCCCAATTTTTTTTAACATTTAAAAAGTATACAATCAGGAATTTGCACCATAAGAACTTTAAATTCTGTCAATAAATGTGGGGGGGGGGGGGTGCAGACCCGAAAATCCTCCCTTTGGGAACGCCCCAGAAGTGTAATGTACATATTATTCTACATCGTAAAATATTACATACTTATATTATTGGACTGAATTCGCATGATCGACGAATTCGTTCGATTCTATAGGTACTTTTATAGAGGAACCTGTCGGTTCGATTGTGATATTGATCGCACGTATAGAGTGACCCGTTCTTAAATAGTTCATTATTAAGTTTTATTTATTATTTTTTATGAGCCCCGAACGTTCTCTAGAATAAAAACGATGAAAAACAATGGTAAACAGATGGAATAACACGATAAAAGTGGTTACTGACATCATATATTACAGGGGATGTAAACTGTATAAGAGAGTCCGAAATAAACCATAAATTACATTTATTCCAATGTCAAAAATCAGGACGAACACGGTCTGCACGTCAAACCGTTTTAAATGTTCTAATATTGATAAATTAAATACTATTATTTAAAGTAAACGTAAAATGTTCGTCGTTTAATAACTGTGCAACACGGCATAAGCTATTTTATGAGATTTGTTGTGGTTGGCACACAACAAACCGTAAGTACGGGAGACTGATGATTAAGATTAACCTAAAAAGATTGAGTATAACGCAATATCAAAGTTCAAAATTAAACGTGATCACATTGTAAAAGCAAAACGGTGTTATTTAATTCCGAAATACTCACATAAATTGAAATTTCATTAACGGGAGTCATAATATTATATCTTATCTTTATTTAAATTTTAATATTATTGATATAAGGCGATTGTCATATTATACTAAAAGCGAGTATTTATTCATTTCGATAGACAGAAACGCACGCGGAATAATGTTATTGTCATGATTACTATGGATTATCTTACGTGATTTCAAAAATATAGTCTAACATAATATTAATATCATAAAAAATTATTGTTTTGAGCACACCTAACAATCTGTACTTGTGCAGTGTCCGCGGGATTCTTGTCGGGGAATATTGTTTTGCGGGGATGCATTATAATAAATGTACGTATATTAGATTATTACGTTCGTCATGATATTATCAAATTCAATAATATTAATATCGTTAAACGGACATCGCGTGCGTATAAGACTCGGGATTAAACCAAAACTGTGTCCGAATAGTTCCCTAAAAACGGAACTCGGCTCTTTTATTTCGCTGTAATAGGTACAAATAATACTCTGCCACGGTATTATCATCTAAGCCCGTCTAAACGCATATAGGTGTATAATAATAATAATAATAATAATAATATCGTATAATCGTGGTAGGTATATAAACATAGATCGTCATCACCGTACGCCTATTTTTTCCTCGATCCGCGGTGGTGCCCACTCGCGGATTAAGCCCCGCAAAGCTCGTATAGAGACGGACACTGTGTAATTTCCACGAGAAAAACAAGGTATACAGTTATGGCGATGGAGGTCGATGTGTATATATATATAACATACACTGCAGGGACTTGGGAGTATCTAACTGAAATTTATTTTTACGGTCGCGAACGTTTATAACAGTGCTACTGTGTGGTACACAGCAGTTAAGTATAGGTAAGTACCTATATACGTCTCATAATATAAGTAACTCGTAAATAAACGTATTATTCCGTTCGATCTATCGCTGTGAACAAAATCGTCCGTTGCCGACGAGACCTATAACTTATTTTATTTAATTTTTTAATTTTAGTACAACACATTTTTGTATTTATCCGCGATCGCGCGCTTATTATTTAAATTCGAACAAACCGTTTTTGGTCTCACGCCCGTGATTAATCCTTCTACGGTTATAATATGCGTATTTTAATATACATTATATTATATGTAGATTAATGGAATCGTAGTGAAATTACATCGCACGCTACGTTAGGTATGATAAACAAACATTAGTAAATTATATACACCTCGATTACGATTAATTTAATCCGACGACGGAGTCGTAAATCGTCATATCGGATTAAACAATGGTCCGAACACGATCCCGCACACCCTTTCTATGTCGCAGTGACCTGGGTCGCGGTTTAAAATAATTATTGCGATGCGGCGTAAACCCCCGAGTGACTTCAATCGAGTCTGTGTCGCGATTGAACGCAAACCGATCATAATAATATTATACTGTGACTATGTTTGCGATGGAATAAAACGGATTACGTACCTCGGCAGCAGCAGATTTCAAAGGACATTGTGGTTACGGGTTGTGTTTGCACAAAAGAATTTTATAAATAAGGATTATATATTAATACAGTGTACTCTCGAACCATCATAACTCGAAATTCTCGAACGATAAATTCCCTTTCAAAT
>NC_042494.1:159322310-159323545 GCF_005508785.2 Acyrthosiphon pisum
CCCCCCCTTGAGCTTCGAGTTACTGAGAGTACACTGTACAAGCATAATAATAATAATATAACGCTTATCGAGATTCTTGAAATTTTTCTGGATTATCAGTAAACCGGCAACCCCGCAGACGATTGTTGTAGACAGTTGTAGCCGAGTGTCCAATTTATTTTTCTCTCGTCAAAATACCTAAATCAAATTCGTAAATAATGGAAAAAAAAATCCTCTCTCGAGAACAGGCGCCTCGAATCCCCGGGGAGTGCGCACGGTCAAAACGTGTTGGCACTCGTTTGAGGGGATAATGTTTATTATATAATAATATGAACTTATTGATTAAGACGTGTTCGGTCCCATAATGGATAACACTAAAACTTTGTCTGACGTTTTTCTCGGTCATTGGTTTGATTTAACCGGTTACCATTAAGCCCGCCGACCGAATGCGAGTCCATTCGCATACACGCCGTGTGTCGTGTGTTTAGTATAGTATGATCTATACTAGATCTATGTAGACTATAGAACCTCTGAAAGTTGTCACTAGCAAATCTCGTAATCGTTTTACACAAAATATAGTTCTTGTTCTTATTTGATCTCAGACAAGATAACATTTTTAATCAAATATGATCCACATCACGAAATATTTGACTCGACAGTAAAGACTGTTGAAATTGTTCAGTGCTGTGGGCGCGCCTTATGATGTATAAAAAATATTAATTCGAAAACGGTAGAAATAACTGTTTCATTGCAGTATGCCCCCCACTTGTAGTCTAGGAGCAATATTTAATATGCGTTATATATACAGAATCTGCGGTAAAAATTTGAGAAGTATGCATATTATCGGTTTGCGCATACCACGACCGTTAACCACAAGGTTAGTTAACCATATATCGCTTGAAAAATGTTTGAAGCAAAAAAAAAAGCTACTAAATTATGCGAATTTGTTTTTTGTGTGTAGTTGTTTTTTTCAATAATCGTTGGCGTGTTTTGGAATTATACAATTCTTGATTTCGATATTATTTTGTATTTTAACGATTCTACAGTATACATTTATCACGTGGGGTAATTTATTAAATATATATTAAACGCAGACGTTTGTTGAAATAATAATAATTATACAAAATAACTATAGGTATTATAGATTACAAGGTACTATGGAATTTTAGTCGCAGGTAGGTCCATAGGCGGAGATTTGGGAGGGCTTGAGGGGGCTTAGCCCTCTCAAAACGTACAAACAGAAAATTTAGCCCCCT
>NC_042494.1:159323670-159370891 GCF_005508785.2 Acyrthosiphon pisum
CCCCCCCTAAACCTCTCCGCCTATGCGCAGGTCGCTCGTCAGAAATGGTCATTGTCGCAGATTACCATTTCCCGGCCGTTTTGCTACATAAACACGAGCCGACACATAACGCCGTTGCTCGCGGCGCATAACGTTCAGGCAAAGGCCTAACCCTAACGCAGAAAATTCCCTACACGCATTGTCGTGTACGCGAATTGGCTGGAACGGGGAAAACGGTACGACGGCAATGGCGTCGGGACGTCACGGCAGGAGAACGAGAATAAAGAAAAAGAAAAATATATTATCGTCGGAAGAGCGAGGAATGAAATTATTTACACCATACGGCCTGGATACCGTATGAAAACGTCATCGTCGGTGTAAGACTCACGGACGGCCAAGTCCGCATAAAATATGCTCACTGTACGACTGTATAATATTATAATAGTAGTGATATATTATTATTATGTGGCGTTGAAGGTCTTTTATGATTCTTCGCGTAATCGACGGCTTATAAACACCACTCACACACGAGCGAAAAATAGAGGGTGTACCGTGGACGGGATATATTATATAGCGCAAAATGTTCAGTTGTTTTATTTGTCAATTAATCAATTTTTATTTAATTATTTTGTTGTCGCGACGGCTGGTTGTCGTGATTTTATTCTTCGCGTTATTATTTTTTCGTGTAATAGCGTTTATTCGTGTTGAATGTTATTCGATTTCAATTATATTTACATTATGGAACAGCTAATATGTCCATACGCGCTGTGTCATTAATGAAATGTCCTGCGAGATCTTGCGATTTATTTTTGTAAGGATGTCCGAGGTCTAACAAACCCCGAACGGAATCAAAGCGCGAGAGTTCGAAAGATCCGTTAATGATACTGTGCGGTTGTATATTTGTGAGCGCTGAGCAGGTCATCGAAAACTTCGATGAGTGCACACCTCAATTGCGCGTCTCCTTATAGGTGGCAATCGTGTGCCGGGTGTTTTCTCATATCGGAGATTTCACTGAATGATGAACATAATAATATAAAGACAATAAAAATAAAAATGTATTTTGAAAAAAACGTATTTGTCCTATGTGTTTTCTAATTCAGCAGCATATATACCGATTACCGGACACCCTATATACCCCTCTCCTCCTCACACACACACACACACATATACCAAAATCCACTAGAAGCCGTCTCATTACCCGAGAACGAGAACGATGGCGATTTTCTCGGGGCGCACAGTACGTGATCGTCGAGCGTGCAGTGTTCCTCCTCCGCCCGGCGCGACACAACGTCCGGACGAATTCTCGCTGTGCAAAGAATATTACAAATAACACTACAACGTGTCATAACGGTTCGACGGGATTTGTTCTAAACCGATTACATAATATATATATATATATATATATAGATGGATAGAGAGTGAGAAAAAGAGAGAGAGAGAGACAGAGACAGAGAAACAGTCGGATAAATACACCCGCACACACGTATTATATATAATAATAATATCATATACGACTTACAAGACACATATTATTTTTAACGAGCTATTAGTCGATCCCAAACATGTTCGGATGGAATCGTAGTGGTAAAACGACGATGTTAGCTTGGCGGCCCTACAATAATATACTGCACATATTATTCTATGCCCTTCTGAATTCCTGAGAATAAAAATATAATTTTCTCATTGAGCGAGGTTGCAAATTTCAGGCATTATACGATTTACAGCAGGTAGGTGCCTATACTATATTATTATACATTATAAATATTATTATGTTTTAGACGCGGTACAAACTAAAATTGCAAAAATCGCCGACATAATTCATAGAAGTTTGCGTCTGAACGCCATTTTAATCCCTTACAGGAAATTCACAAACAATTTTACGAAAGTTCAGGTAGTTCATGCAATACCTTGAATCGTGTCTGTACATAGAACTCTAATAGGTACCCATCATAAATATTTTTGCAGTATTAAAATATTTTTACTATTCATAACATTTACAAAATTAATTCATTGTATACTAATGCTTAAATGTCGATAAGAAAGAACATTTTGTTTTGTAAAAACAAACGTTTATTCCATATAAACATACCCAGTGATTTAAATTAGCCATTAGGAGGGTCTAGTAAAATCAAGTTTGAAATGTACGTTATGAGTGTATAATAAAAACGTTTGGGTTGTTATTTTAAGTCCAGTTGAATACTCACCGTTTACATTTTAAAATACATTACACATTAGTAATGTATTTGTTTTTGGTTTAAGTAATTAAAATTAATATTCAGACGTGAATTTTCGAAAAAATAATTAATGAGGGTTGTAAAAGTATTTGTAAAATATATTTAATTTTTAAATTATTAGCTTTCGTTATAATAGTGTCGAATTAACTTTCTATTGGGTGTAATTCGTCATTGAGAACAAACTGAGCATAATATAGTATAAGAATTGATTGTAACTTAAAAGAAAACTTTATTTCTGAAAACATTAACTCTACGACTTCATAAGACTAATTATTTATAATGATTGTAATAAGGCTTTAAACCGATAGCTGTATAGTCGTATACTGTATAGTAATAATAATAATTTAATGGCGAATAGAGAAAAAGCGAGTTGGGCGTTATTTTTTTTTTAAATGTTTATTGTCGAGTTTAAGTTGTTGGGAAGTTCGAAACGTTTATTTGTTAAAGGTTGCGTGTCGAATAATATTAAGAGTAATTTGGACGGCTTATTTTTTAATGTGAAGAATTGGGATCGTTAAAAACAAACAAAACAAAAAAAAAAAAACCATCATAGTTATCACGATCATCGGTGTCTTATAAATAACCAACAACGACGATAAAAATTCGAATAATATTGTTAAAAAAGTTTTTCAATTTATATTTGTTTTCAAATTGCCAAAACCCGTTGGCGCTTATCCAATTGTTCAGCCACAATTCTTGGTTGGATAAATGAACAAAAACTATTTGCAGAGTTGCTCACATGCATATTAATTAAGACAAACAGTATTGTATTAGTAATTTTTTTCAACTTCCAATGTAGTAAATGATTTCCTATAATAGTTGTTTAAAATGTTCAATCAAGTTTTTAGTACTCAAATTTAATAAACGATTTAATCCCGTTAGTTTTTCAATTCTTATATTTTTAGTTCTTTATTTTGCATAAAACATAACTTATAAATCAACTCAATGTGATTTTCATTGTGAACATACAGTTCAGTACAAAGTTGGGGCTTATTTATGACTTATTTAGGTAGCTTTATTAAATAAAACTATTTAATTCAATGAACTCTGAGTTTTAATTTGATTATTGAGTTTATTAAGATATACCTACATCGCAGACTTAAATAAAACCGTTAAGAGCTTGGCCACTGACCTTTAAAATAACCAATTTGTAATTTGTTTCCCTTTTTACCGATATTACCCAGTACATTTTAAAATGTCCATAAATTAATAAAGTGATGAGTCTTAATTTTCATGGTTTGTTTTTGTAATTCATTTTGGAAATTGATATATTTAAATTATGTAGCAAAACGTACTTAAAAATAATGTAACGTGTTATTGTATAGTTTTGCATATTCCTAAACTTACAAATCCACTTAATATTATTTCCTGAGTGTATCCTTAAAAGTTTTAACGCCGTATTTATATTATTTTTGAAACTTAAATGAGTTTTCTTATTATTTTCTTTTAGTTTACGCATTATTAAACTTTTACTTTTCGTTTGAGAATCTATTCTGTTTTGGGTATAAACTTAGAAAATACAATATAATATAATACACATAGGTACCTACACATATTTTGAGTGAAATATGTGTAACAGAGTAAAACTGGTTTATTTATTTTATAGATTTTCATTTAATTTTACCAAAAAATGTTTATTTAGAAATCAAAGTTTAGTTTTCAAAATATTATTTATTTGATGCAATAAGTTTGATAACAATTTTTTCGGTTTAATAATCAGTAATAAATACCTGATCATTCTGTCCTTACAGTTCGTTACCCTCCAATAATTAAATATATTGTTATAAGTGGTAAACAATAATTATATAAACTAAAAAGTGATTAATCACTATATTAATTAATTATTTATAATTTGTTTTAATATTATACTCCAAAGTCTTTTATTACTATAGTTACCAAATAAGCTGCAGGTTATAATACGATAGTTGTTGATTTTCTGGTATTTCGTGATACAATTAACTATAATATTAGAACTTAGATAGATACCGTATCCATAGATTATAATCAAGTATAGAAACCAATTATTTAGAGTGATTGATAAGAATACTTTCTAATTTTTTAAATCGTGATAGTTGTTCACAATAAACCTACAGTAATTGTGTATATTTAAACTAATAACACATATGCTTGTCATAACTAAAATATTACAAACACATTTACACATAATATAATATATTATAATATTACAGTCGAAATCTTAATTTACACTATTGCGATTTGGCTTACCATCTCAAAATAACTTTATTATGTGTTCGACGACTGTACGTGTTTGAATTACAATATAATGTTTAATACATGAATAGATTTTAGCAGTACACACGTGTCTGGAAGGTCTTTTTGAGGACTAATTATTAATTACGATTTACAACACCGTATATCAATCAGTCGCCCGGATCGTCTACGAGTATAGTATATTATGTTAAACACTGTTTCCACATAGGGTTTTTGGATGTTTGGGAGTGTCCATAATAATAATAATAATATTATTATTATATGAACTTCTAGGTTCGCAGTACGTTAATACCTTTGGGGAATTTAACATGTTACGGAACTTGATTTCGGAAATTATTTACGTATAAATAGGTTGTGCGATGGGTTATCGATGATGAAAATCCCTTTGACCCGACCAAGTTTGCAATCTACCTTAAAACTTCATACCATCCTTTGGTCGAACGGTATCGAAATCGTTTCACAGAGCGATTCACAAAGTGAATTAAAACCTTAACGAGTATCTATCTGTTCCGAACCAAACACATAACAAATAGGTGCGACGTCGCGGGGACAATATAATAATAATATATTTATGATGCCCAGAACGACGAACGAAACGTTTCCTACGATCTCGGTGACATAAGCTATGTAACATCCGATGTGTGTTAACTATGAAAAATGTTTGTGAAACATAAGTAGATAATAATAGTATTGTTAAGAGTGACTGTTATAAATACCAAAACTTCAGTTGACACAAAATAAGTCGGAATCTGTCAAGAAACTATTTTTTAATTTTTTTTTTAAACGAAATTTTATTTCTTACTTAATAATGCGTTGAGCACATCATTTTGTATGGGATATTATTATTTATTTCGAAAGATATTGTTTTTACATGTCAAGAACGTGGATTTCTACTACCTAAGCCAAATTGAATTATATAGTTATACAATTATTATTATTTGTACTGTCTTAAATCTGATTAAAGATTGAGTTTAACAACTATAATATGTATTTTGCACACGAGCCAACTAAGTTGTTCATTACGTGAACTCATATAAAGACGGTATATTGTTTTAAACGTTAATCATTATTAACGTCTGTAATTCATATCGACTATATACAACCATAATATACAACCAATCGTAATATTTCTTGTGTGTATCTCGAGTTTGCAGCGTGGTTTAATTAAAATTTATACCGCAGTGGTTTATATTACTATCGATGTGATGTTTTAATGCTTACTACACTGTCTTTAAAATATTATTATTATGTTATCATAATGCCAATACGAATTACGGCGTTCGAGATCAGACTGATTATGTCTTGCGTAGTCGTATTTAAGTACCTAAGTGGTGTCAAATTATTAAATTATATTTTAAAATGTTGTCGAAAAGTGTTATAAATCGTTATTTTTGTGCTAAATTAAGTTAAATACAATATAATATATAATACCATATTATTGAAATAAACTGTACAATAGATTTAAATTGCTGATCTTACAAAGATAATTTATAATGTTGAGTTATATACTGTATATTATTAAGGTAGGTAGTTATTTTGTAGTATTATTATTTGTATTATGTTATTATTGCAGTGAAAAGATACGATTAAATAATAAAATATTAATAAGGGAATAATTTAAATAAAATAATTCCACCCCTTCTAATAATAAATATATTTATTTAGGGGAAAAGTAGAGTAATTTAGAGTACTGATAGGTATAATCATTGATGGTATAATAGTATAATTAGGGATATTGGACAGTGATTCATAATTTTATCTTTTTTAAATGTACTCACGTTAAATGAAGAAAAGTGTTGCCTAAAAGTTGCCAACACAACACAAATGAAATAATATATTACTATGTATTGATATTTTTAAATGTTTAAAATTTCGAATAAAATGTCCTACACATAAAAACTCTGATATTTAAAACTGCTGTTATGAAAAAATCATGCTACTATTTTCAATATTACAATTAGAAAAACTACAGTTTGATATTGGTTAAAAATGGTTTTAATCAATCGATTTTTTTTTCTTAGAAGTAAAAACTATAGCGCATTTTGTTGTTGATCAGAATTTACATTTTCTTATATCACCTTTTCCAGTAAAAAAACTACAGAAGTAAAATTACTTTCAAACCATTTGTTCGACAGTTGTAAATAATGAAAAAAAAAAAACAAACAAGTTCGCTTGTATTTTACTACTCACTGATTAAAAAAATAAACTTTTATGGTACCTACCTACTGCAGTACACACATTTTTGAGGTGTGGAAATATGGTTTACGTTTTTACAAATGAAACTCGACCAGGACAAAGAAAATCAATCAACATACGCAATTTATTGAATATATTTGATCAAACTTCACGGGACAAGTTTTACGCAATTTATTATTTATACATGTAACTTTATGTAAATTATTTAAACTTTTAGATGTTTATAAGGTATTGTGTCTATTTATATTTGCAAATATATTCAAGACGAATTGGACAACGGTTAACGTAGGTATATATAGTTCAATTTCCTAAATAAATAAATTAACGAAATTAGGTCGACTCTAATTCGTTCGATATGAAATAGACCCGAATTTGTAGAGTCCATTACGTTTATAAATGCTTTTAGTTATTTATTATTAAAGGTAAGGGATGCTTGATAACGTCTGTGTGGTTGTTTCTAAACGTCTACGTCCCTCGGAGAAGAAACAGCGTATGGCGCCAAAAATATACGATTTACCTACCTGCGTGCATACCAGTGGTACGCAAATTGTTATTATTTCGTCGTTGTTGGATTCGTTCGATCGGCAAAAAAAAAAAAAAGATGATAAAAATAATAAAGGTAATAGGCTTACAGAATAATAATAAAAAAAAAAGTTCTCGGTTTATCTGTAAATAAAAAGACTAACGATTCGGTAGCGACATTCGCAAACTACGAGACGGTATTGTCTTTAGTTTGAACCCGAACACCACCCGAAAACGAGCATGACAAATATTTAATGCCAAAGAGTATCATGCAATAAGACGGACGTGGTTTTGTGATTTTGAATTCGTACGAAAACAAATAAATGGTGCACACTAACAATGATATTAGTAGGATACGATTTGTGATTGCCCGGATATTCACGTTGTCGGAGATTTTAATAAACCTATTTTCAAACGAGTTAGCCCCGGAGAATGTGTAAATACTGTACTATTATATAGGTGCATAATACATTTAAGCTGTAGTTCAAAGATGGTTGAAGTACCGGTGTGTGTGGAAATAAAGTAAGTACCAATTTGTTGAAAAAAAATTATGATTGTTTCTACGTGGAAGGATAACGACGATATACATTTATATAAAATTAAAAAATAATATTAATTAAACACACTTTTAGAATAATTATCAATTTGTATTGTACATACAAAGTCATACCTAGTTTTTAAAACAATAATATTATACTTATTTTGTTACAAAATTAAATTTAGTCAATGTACGATAGGTATTACCTATATGAACTACCCATTTTTATTTATTTTTAATAGGATTTTAAATTTTTAACCGTTAATTGGTTATTAGGTAATTATTGTATATTCAAAACAATTATTAATGGTTAATCCCTTTGTATGCATTATTTCAGTTTGCGAAATTACCGACAGATATAGTTTCAATTTATTACGTTTTAACTTGTTTTATAAATTATAGCGTTTACACGTTATAGGTATCCGTGGAGAAGGCCAATAGTAGTGCCTAATAATAATAGTATGCGCGTACATAATATTACTCGTAATTGTTCGTAAATCGTTATGCAGTACATCTTATACCCATAGTATTTTTCATTGACCGGCGACCACTCGCACACGGTAATATATAATTAAAACACAAACACCTAACTAGGTATACCGAGGACTATGGTTCTGTTATTCGCATCGAGTCGTATCGTCGCTTACCGATTTGTCGTTCAAGTTTTCCGTCCGGCAGTGGAGAAACGCGCTCTGTCCAATCGTGGTTGTGATGTTGCGTGGCACGTAGTAATCGAAAAACGGGTACAGCTGGTCGGTACCGTTTCCGGGGGTGGAGGACGTGCGGTCGGTCTGTCGGGAGACCGACGGCGGCGTCGAAGACGGTGGCGGTCTCTGCGTGTACGTCGCCAGTTTGCCTGTAAAAAGACACACACGGTTAGAGAACAGGTACACATAGTAGTCGCATATACGTGCGCGTGTCAGTGGAGGCAATCGCGCCGGGGCGGGGGCGGTGGTGGTGACGCTGGTGGAGGTGATGTAGGTGTTTAGACGTGGGGGGGGGGGTACCGTCTGTCTCATACCATATTATATATAGTTGGCGTGGGAGCAGATGTGTTATTAATCATTCATTATAATAATATGATATACACTATTATATATATATATATATATATATATATATATACGCGTATACGCGTGTGCTCGGTCGGTTCCATTTGTTAGAGATGAACAGCGTGACAGCAGCCAGCGGCGTCATCGGCGTAACAGGTACGACGCGCGTAAAAGTCGTCGGAAAGCGTTTCTCGGCGACGGCGCTGGTGGGAAGGGTGGAGGGAGCGGGTTGCGAGAGTACGGATTTATTATTGTTATTAAGCCCGCTCGGTGACATGAACAAAAAAAAAAACAGGCGACAAAACGCTTCCACACTATATAGGCGCATTCACCGGGGGCCGTTCCGCGGAAATGATAAATGCGTGCTCACGCGAGCCACCACCCCCCCCCCCCCCTCCACAACCCCCGAAGACGTTCGCGAAACTCTCTTTCACCCCCAAGTCGCCGAGGCCGTGAAAGGGGTGTTTTTGACGTGTGTACAACACTATTGCAGTATGTGCGTCGGGACGATTTCGCCGAGTAATATCGTCGTCGTCGTCTGCGCCCGCGAGAGTGGAGACATATTATACTTAGCTGGTATACGTATAGCATACACTGCGAGTATCGTCAGTGGTGGTTAAGGGGCGGCGGGCCGGAGGGTGTGAAAACATAATCAAATAATTCGTTATAATAATCGTGTACATCCTCCTCCGGTTTGACGATATTTTTTTGTGCGTACATAATAATATTATAAAGGTAGGTATATGAGTAGGTATACGAAATTCATTGCAAAACGGCTAGATTTCTTATAAAACGGAGAATGAATAATTTTCGTCATTTCGACACACATAAATAATTATAGGTACAATTACATTCTGCAATATTTTCGGTAACAAAATTAATGGAAGTCTTTGTTCGGGATAAAATATGTTTTTCTTACGGCCATAATAAGTCTTGTAATCGCTACGAATATACAATGACTAATTAATAAACTGTTAAATTTCCATTTTTTTTTTAATTAGTCAAAAATTGGAGTTGAAGCCGAACACGAATAACCCGATCACAACAAGACACCATCGGTCATGGATAACTCTGGGCCTTGTATTGATAATTCGATTATTATGTCAAAATATTAATTATAATTTATTCTGCAGTGATTCTTAGACGAATCTCAAATGAGTGCGAATACCGTTCACTATACTTATAGTATAGCATTACTTCTATTAAAAGATACAAATCTTTAACATTTATTTGTAATAGCTACTTATTCAACGATCTACAGCAACAACAGTCACATCTGACTGGTACGAAGACGAAACAGTTTAATTTATTATACTCTTGACATCGCTTAACTGAAGTGAGAAACTCATGTAGATTTCAATTCGATATTAAACCCATATATATACGACGGTTGCACAATATCTATTTCTTACTTACGCACAACAGGCAAAGGAAGTCGGACTTTTATCATTTTCGTGACCTCCTCCTCGAATGCGCATTTCCTATATATATGATATTCACATCACTGCATAGTACGTGCGTGAATTAATCGTTAAATGGCGCGCCGCAGCTGCAGGCATTCGATTAATCCGATCACCACTTTGCCACAACTCTACCACTACACTGTTCTAAGAAAGGGTTTCGGCGGGAGGTGACAATGCGGTTGTGGCAACAGGTCTCGAAACGTATTAATATATGGTATGTACCTACCGTATTGTTACGTAGGTATATATCGTTTGTTGCATATTATATCATATAATTTCGTCGTATTGCGCGCGTGGAATGAATTAATGTCAAGGACGGTTGGGACGGCGAATTCTGGGGCCGGCAATAATGCAATATTATTATCTCGATATAACTATTCCAACGGACCACAGTTACTTGAACGAGATGTTCACTCATCCCCCACGATATAATGCGATAGGTCGTGGGGCGATTGAATACAAATAGCGTATATTATTTGTCCTCGACAATTCGAAAAACGATTCTGAGCTCGATTATATACCAGAATATATACCGCGTATATACCAGGAAATGGACGAGATTTGGCCGAAATTGGTCATTCGCTATAATAGGTCGCATCACTCCGAGTTTTTATTTCAAGATTTACACAAATATTTGTCTTCGAATATCGCAGTGATATACATTCTCGATTTTCCAGCATCTCCTCAGAGGAACACGTCATATAATATTCCCACTTAAGCACCGGTTAGCGAGTTTGAATTGATATGAGCTTAAATAATTATAGTAAATAATGTCACTGGAAAACAAGATAAAAAAAAAAACAAAAATTATTGTTTTACTATGATATATAGATGGGACTTCTTAACCGGATTTAAGTCAATAATAATGTAAATCGACCAAAATCCATGTCAGATGTATCCGAGAGGGCAACTCGAGTTAGACAGAGTACTGTTCATCTAGTCTATATATTATTTGATTTAGGCAAATATTATAATGTATTGGAATATAACTTTATCGAATCAATCAAGTCCTCTCTGCATATATTAGCTGGTTATATTACATATTTTGTTTACATTTTAGATGAATAATGAGTCAATCATCATCGATTGTGTTATCGACACAAAATGTTAAAATAACATTTTAATTTATTATATAAGTGAGTAAATCTAACTAACTAACTAACTCACATGAAATGAATAATATTGTTTTCTATGTTTTCTCGAACTGAATGTAACTGTAGTTGTCATATCATAATATTATAGTATAAGACGTAATAGATATAACTCGAAATATAATTTTTTAGCATAATTATAATAATCACTTTAGAGTATTATAAAAAATGGTTTATTTTTTTACGAAACATTAAACTCTTCTATTACTTGTTTCGATATTCTCGACCTTATACATATTTATGGGAGTTTAAAAGATGAAATGTAATTTATTTTTCACTGAAACCTTTAATTTTTTTTCTTGTCAAATCGTTTGTGAAATCAGATAGTTTATATTCTTTTCATTTCCATTTGTTGTTTAGTTCAATTATTTAAGACGTTAATTCGTTAAAATTTTCAAAATACCGGTTTAGTGAAAATTCAATTGAGAATATTGATCTTGCAAGCCTGCCACGGTAAATAAATAAAAGAACGAAACAGACAAATAAGAAGTAAGGAAAACCAAAAAAATTGGACCAGCTCCAGGCTATATAACTGTTTCGAAGTAAATACCGCGGCAGCCGACCGACACAATGTTCTTTGGTAGTGACTATTTCTATGGGGCACTATAAGGTTATTATTTTTTCTTATGTATATCTATACACACCGGTTTTTTTTAATAATTGGGCTTTATGTAAATGCAAGCAATGTTTATTATAATAGTTATTACAGTATGGCGCAGCAGTAGCGTAACATTTAAATTGTTCAAGATAATAATATTTAGTTGCTAATTTTATTGTATTATACTTCAAATACAAAACGATTATAGGTAGATAAGTGTATTAAACTCGAATCAATAATAATATGTACCTACCCATAAATATTACAAAATTGTTTTATGTTCGAAACGCGAGTCGAAAGGCATCGTACACTTTATGTTTTCTACAGTTTCACGATTGTAGGTAATAAGTTCATAAATATGGATTGTAAAATATCGAGTGCTACAAAAAAAAAAAAAAAAAATGGGGCCATTTTCGTCCCTAGCCATAAATTACCCTAGAAATTCGATCCTAGTGACTTTCCACAGATTCGCAAACGGCCGATCGGACAAAAACTTATTTTTTTCGAGCACATAAATATTATACAGACAAAAGCGAGTCTGAGGGGTACAAAATGCTTTCGAAAAGTTTGTCCCCATGGACCTTTAGGTTTATCACGGCGTTCGATCGATTATCATGAACCCGATGTTGAGGTTTTCTCTCTGCTTATTTGCAGGCTGGCAAATTATTTGTTCACTTTATAAATTTACAACGTAGAACAATTAATTATAAAAGTTGTCGAGAAAGAGTATTCGTTGAGTTAGCCCGATACATAGTGTTGGAATTGAAAAATTTTCTTCGTCTCATCGACCGACGAAACAAGGGTAGAGAAAGTGACGGGGGGGGGGGGGGGGAGAAGTATATACAAGCGAAATTAAAAGCAAGTTTCTCGTCAGCCGTTTGGGTCAACAAATGGAAAAACTTTTTTGAGACCAAATTATCGGCATGGAATGAAAAAAAAAAATGATAATATATTATATATTCAAATTATTGTATCACAGTCACGGGCAAAGTCAAGAAAATAGTATATATAAATCTTCCACCGAGGCGTTTCATTATATATTTTGTAATATACAACGGTGGATGCAATACACCTATATCGTTCACGAAAACTAATTTACTTATATTATATACTCAGCCGACGGATTGGACGAACGGTGAATACATTTTTTCGAAAGTTGTGCGATTAACTTTTGTTGAATTCGGGATGCCCTTAATATAGATATATACACATATTTTTCCGAGAGATACGACGAAAAGTGAAAAAAAAACGTAACAAATTTAAATTGTTATCGAAGTAAATAGAGCCATTCAAATTTTCTGACGAATTTCCATTTTCAATTTACCAACGAAGGGATCCAACGCATAGCTATATGGTACGTCGAGAAAAAGTTTCCTCAGTTTTTTTGATTGCACTCCCGAGACCCTTGAACTGATCAAAGTTTGCACACCCTTTTGGTGTATTGACGGATATATATATACCGTGTGCTAATTCTTGACCAAACTACCGTTAACCAAGTGTATATAATATTATATATACATACACTTCAATCAAGTTTAACCTAATAACTTAATTTACACGTGGATGGTGTTCGTGCGAATTAGTGTAAAAAAATAAATCCTTTTCATATTCATTCCTTAAATAGTGAATTCGTTACCACTCTGATCATTTGACAATCGTGTAAAATAGTTTATTCAGTAAAACTGTTTACGACTAAATTCGATAAAAAATAATTAACAGTTAATTATATGTTATTCGTTCGTGCCAGCCGGATTTGATTCTTTGTTTTTATATCATAATATAACTTCATCGCTGCATTTGATGTAAAAAAAAATAAATATATTTGATTTTTAATTGTCCAATGTGTAGAGCATCACAACATAAAATGTATAAAAACAGAAAAATAATAAAAAAATCTAACATTGAATGTTTTTAAAAACAAACATTGATATATATATATATATATATTACTAATGAATCATTATAGGTAGACACGCAATATCGAAGAAACCGAGAAATTGAATTCTCGAATTTCGAAGTAACGTAGATCAATAATTTAGATACCTACCTTCCCGAGTTTTAAATCAAACATTGAGTTATTTTAAAAGTGAAAAAAAAACTGTATATTTATTTCAGTTATCCATCCATTACACAGTGAAAATGAAAACATTTTTTTTTCTTTGTTGGTTAAGACTTTTTCAAAATAAATACAATTTATTTTCTAATAGTAAGCTATTATTAGATTAAGATATATTTTTCATATGCACCTAACTTATAATCATATGGCTGACAAAATGTAACGACGTATGATAAAAAAACAAAATATAGACAGTATAAGGATTTTAATTACAATGTTCTCTGTGACGTGTCGATTATATTGTTGATCAATGTCAAATAATAATATCACGACAAAAAAAAAAAGCTAATACATATGTTGGTTTTGTTTATCTAGTTATATTATTTCAGCGTTTTTGTTTTGTAAATATAAGTACTTACAACAACTAGATTTCTAAATACTGAAGTTTTCCACTGTAATTTATGATGATTCCCCAAACAGATTTTGTAGTGGTATCTCGGCGCTGTTCATAATAATACCGTTAAAAGTGAACATAATAATATTGTAAGTAGCCATATTTATATATTTATTTTTGTGAAGTATAATACTTTTACCGATCAGTGAGTAATGCACACGAATAATAATGTTGTAAATTTGCTGATGATGGCAATATTAGACATTTATGATTCCTTTATTAATTTATGGAATTAAGTTATACAATATTTTGTGACATTCTGGTGATATAAAGGGAATCCAAACGTACTTAATTTGTTATTAAATATACTATAGAAATGTGCCCCGAAAAGTTTGAATTCACAATTATGTCGATTTGAAATGGATTTGTTGTTCACTTTGCATTTTTCAAAGCTCTAACTTATAACAAATATGTTAATGCATATACACTCGGGTCACAGAAAAGAATAAATTATAAAAATCATTCAAGAAAATATGAATTAATATAAAAAAATATTACTATACAATTTAATTAAAACTTTATTTATGTAGAGAGATAGTTGCTTATTGTTACTAACTAGAAATGATGTTGGTGTAACATAACAATAATTGCAACATAATATTTACTATAGTACTATATTTTAGAAGAAATTTAAATAGTTTTATTGTAATAATTTATTGAGTTATTATTTATTAATTTGTGGTACAATGATCATACTAAGTTAAATATATTTTATTGCTTACTATATTAATTAACACAATAATAATGTAGTACATCTCAATGATAATATAATATAAATATTATGTACATATCATATTAGATCTTTGATAATAATATGATAAAATTATATAGGGCTTTAAATTTTAAAGGCCAATCAGGATTCCTTTATTGATCTTTAATCATTACATGTTTTAATTTTTTATTTAAATTTACCATTCTTGTCATAATACATTTACATTAGAAATCATATTAAAATTATTAAAAATTGAATTTAATAACTTGTTATAGGTGTTATTGTAATTATGTAATTTGAAATATTTTCAAGTGTTTCAAACCCGTTTATTATTATAAAAATTTTAATTAAATTAAATTATACAGAGTTGCATTGTTTTTAATGTATATATAGATACTCAGCTATTATATTGCATATCCTGAGCGCCGGCATACATTATTATAATATAACTTGTTCAAACGATAATATTATACTGCTGTAATTGTAGTATTGTTATACTAATAGTGACAAAATAATATACTATAATCAGTTCAGGTTAAGATTGAACCGGCTTCGCGCATGCAGACTGAGCCGCCGAACAGTGGCTGACCCCCCCATGCGATAGCTATACGTTCTGTGATTGGCCAACAGTCATCGCCTGCCATCGTCGATCGTCGGCGCCGGTGCTGGCCGCCGTGCATACTCTCCCACTAATGTCCGGAATGCGCGAATAAAACGTGTTTTGGTCGAGCCGCCGGTTCAATCTCAATCTGAACGGAGTATATTGTATTTTATTTTCTAACAAGTCCAATAAAACTCATTGGTTGGAAATTGTAGTAGAAAGGTTTTGTATTTAGTTCCGTATACATGATATCATAAAATGCGTAATTCTAAATGGTGAAATACATTTTACAGGACGAGTGCAAAATATAATGTAAACTAATTATAACAATATTTTGATGAATATTCGACGAGAAATTTAAGTACACAATTATTTATTTTCTAATGTTGATCGTTTTATTACACTGCAAAATAATAATAATATGTACTTTGAAAAGTTTTTCTCAGTACCTATACTTATTATTGTAATAATATTACGAAAATTAAATGTTTACACTTTAGAGCAGGTGCGCAGAGTGCTGTACATTTTATGACAAATTTTTTCCCCGACAGTATTTATCCACCGTAAATGGAGTTACGGTTTTTTTGCTTAGCATGGAAAAATCTATAAACCTGAAATGTCATAGTTTACTAAATAAAAAAAAATTAGCAATAACAGTTTTATAGCGGGACGGGAACTCTTTTACGCTTGTGTTTTACTAAACAAAATACTTTACTAACTATTTGTGCATGCGCTCATAATAAAAAAAAAGTATTTTTAAATTAAATTTAAACTAACTCAAAAACGGTACGAAATTATGTTGAATTATAATGAAAACACCAATATAATATTATTATTTTTTCGAAATAAAATGTTTATTTTAATTGTTTTTATTCAACTCTTTATGATGCACATTGGAAATGCAATTTGCGAGAATGTCGTTCTGTTTTTCTCAAACTGTCCGAAAACACTATTGAACTTTGCACCCTACATCGTACTTACACAACTATGTTCAATGGAAATCGTTAACTGTACAGGTACATTACCTTGTATTTACCAAATATATTTTGTACCTACGTACAACATGCAAATGACACGTGCAAGACTGCAAGAGAAATAATGCATTCCAAATTCCTATGTCTACTGTCGACGACAACAACTTTGTCAGGTCAGTTGATACTTTATTAACATTAGTAGTTAAATGTTTCCAAAAATGGTACGGATTTTTTATTAAGCGCCATTTATAATTAAATTTAGATCCTGCCAAACGCAATATACTGAAGGTGAAGGTTTCACTGTGATATTATTATAGTTTTCTTTATTTTTTTTTTAGCATTCCTACCAACACATTTTCATGGAACAGTCGTGCTCCAAAAGTTTCACATATCCCCACTACATACAGGTTGGAAATTGGACACAGGTCGTAGGTTCAATACTAAAAGGTTCTAAATCAAGTTCTTTTTTGTTCAAAGTGAACTTTTTCACGTGAAATTCGGTTACATTAAAATGCGTATCTTAAAAGCATGGGACGAATTCTCCATTCCTAATATGTACCTACAACGTTACAGAGTTACCCAAATGTGCTGTGCCAATAAGAAATAATAATATGATGAAAATAACAGTAATATATATGTTACTCAAAATAAATATATAATTATATTATTATTATTACAATTATTGTTATATGTTATAACCATAGATTAAATAAAACTGTTTTATTTAATTTGTGTTACAACAGTGAATTAATATTGTTTTTTTATAAGCCAGTATGGTTCTAAAATAGATAATATAATAAATAATTTTTGCAAATTATAACATTTAGTCAGCATTAGAAAATATAAATTAACAATGAATTTAAAAAAAAATTATGTTTCACAGCTTAATAAATGTTGAATTAGGTATAAGTTTTTAATAATTACATACTGGTGATATTCTTCTCTTTATAGAGGTCATTTTCAAATTGTCCCAAAATTATTCACCAATAACCAAAAACCACTTTGCATAATTTCAGATTCTATTCGGGCCTGATAACTGTTTACATTATCTTACAGCTTTTTAATTATTCTAAGGTAGAAATCAATCTCGCAAATTATGAATAATGTGCACTGTAGTTATGTGGTATTTTAATTTTAAAAACGAAGAACAAAAATTGAAGGTTAATCATATAATATAATGAAATATGACTATATAATATAGGTAGCTATATAATATAATATTTTAAACGAAATTTGAAATTGAAAATATCAGCTTCAATAAACTTGATTAAAAAGTCTTTATAATATTTTTCAATCAAAGTTTATAATTTAAAGTTTTATCGAGGGTTTTATACATATTAATATATCATATTATTAATAAAAACAATATGCAAAAATACCACTATTATAAATTATATTTTATTATAATATTATGTTGTCACAAAAACTCTGTTAGGTGTATACTTAGAAAACGTGGACTTGCGATATTGACGTTTATAAAATATCCTTAAGTAAGTTGAATTTTAAAATTTAAACTTGATATGCTGATTATAACACTTGTACATAATTTGGTCTCTGCAGTTTATTGTCGGTTTATATTTGATTATCACTTTAACGACTATGGACATAATATTCAATTTGTAAACATTAATAATATTATAGTCGATTCATAATACCTATATATTATTATTATGGTTAATATGAAGAGTCACGTTATCGTCAACCAGTCATGTTTGTTATTTCATTCTATACCACACAGACATTATAATATTATGTTATTGTTACATTATATTATTATCATATTATCAAATCGTTACCGTCTTACTCAGTTACTCATTCCGTAAAACAATATACCGGAGATGTGGGTAGCTTTCACCGCACGTCGTAAAGTAGGTATTGTAGGATATAATAATATAGAAATCGTCTCGGCACACGATGAAAATTCGAAGTTTTCTCTCCGATCGAGCCTCTCATTAATTTCTAATATATTATTATGAACTCCACGACTGACTGGAGGACTCTAAGGATACTCTAAGGTTGAGACTCAAAATCCTCGTCACGCATGCTCGACACCGTGTGCAGGAGTACTTCGGTCTGCTCAGTGTTCACTGCAGCTGCAGTTACCTATCCACACACACGCTGATCCAACAATATAATATTATATTATATTATAATAGTTAATGATGACCGACGACGCCGCTAGTACTGTGCATCAAGTGGGCCTCCATCGGCGATAATAATAATATCGATACTTTGTTTTCGCCAACCACTGTGTCATAGTGTGGTGTATAATATGATATACCCATAGGCCATAGGTACCCTAAACTGTACCGCCTACCGTGTTGTTTACTGCCAGATATTGACGATTACAACAGGCATCTACGGCACTTGTACAAAATGAACACGTCATCGTATTGACACAATCACGAGCAATATTGACGATTGTTGTAGTGGTCGCGGACTGCATTAGTAAATCCGAGGCGGACGCGTGTACGAATATTTGCTAACCACCTGTCCGGCCTCAGGTTTCATATACGTATATTATTATATTGTAGGTATACCGTAACCGTATACCGCGTTTAGACCACACACGGTATACTGTAGTGTCGTAACCACTACCGATATAGTTGATGATAGGCACGTATCGCTGCGATACATAGACACGCAATTTATTATAATTAGGTACCCATCAGACGTAGTGCGTATGATTAAGCGGACCTCCAACGCCAGTTGTAGGCACAGTGACGATGACGATGGTGATTGCGAAGTTCTGCACTTACACAATATCCAGTGGTGATGTCGAGAGGGAAGAGAGCGATCGATATTTGTTGAAGTTGTTGTTTTTGTCGTAGTCGTTAAAATAATATATCATTGTTCCGTTATTAATTTTGAGAGACCATCACGTGACGACACGCCTCACGATAGCAACTAGTGTTCGCGTTGTACACGTTTTAATATTTGACAAGAAATCGTGGACAATAGGTACTTATGATAGGTATCAAGCTGTTTGCAAAAAAAATAATCCGTTTTTTTCACCAATAACATTGTTACGATGATATCGTTCGGAATCATTTCAGCCGACAAGACATGGTTTGTATGTGTCCCACGACGAGGCATTATAATTAGTTAGGGCGCGGACAACGGCCTTAAAGTCAGCAAAATGTGTCGAACGAAACGGTATAGAGATGATAACACGGATTTACTAACTGTACGCGCGCTGCACGTCACCGTAACGGTTACAAACGCTGTACTTAATGGTCATAAAAAATAAACTTGGAACCAAAAGTGTCGCCTTAGCCCCTCGAGAGCGCCACCCCGGGGAAATTAACCACGCCTGTCCCGAATACTGGCTTGTGTAGGCAAAATCCTCGCAAAGTATTCCGCGTTACGAAAACGCTTTATGTGGGCGGCAAATAATATGCGGTCAGATTGTATCGTGACCGAACTATTTCGCTATTTTTTGCCTATTCCACGTTATTTTAGCGATTCATGAAGGACGGCCAATTTCGGTCGGTTTAGTCCGGTCGGTACGTGAGATACGATGAGACCCCAACATGGCCGACCATCAATTCGTATGTCTCCGGTAGTTCCCCCAGACGAAGCCCGTCTGAATTCCCGAACGACGTCTAAATTAATAATAATATCATAGTATAATATTATAATAATAAACAGACACTTTAGTCGATCCATCGCCAAACGCCATACATCATTATTATGTTCTGTTTTTACGACGCGTTAATATCAGTCATATAATATTATGTTTATGGGATGAGAAATAAAAACATAATTAATCTCATATAATATATCGACGATCGTTGGCGAAAAAAAAGAGACGGACAAATATAATATTATTTTGTCTTCTTATATATTCAAATTTTAATACTTAATCAACTTTATTTTGCTTTATTTACTTCGTGATTTTTTTTTATAATTGGGTCAGCCGAACACAGTGTTAATATTTTGTTGAAAGTAATTAAAGCTATAATAGCGAGATGATTGTTTTCTTACATAATATTATATAAGTATACGGAATTATTACGTTTCAATCATTTTCGTTCAATAATTATTCACAGTTAACAAATCTCTATTAATGTTACGTAAATATTTAATTAGGGTGTAGGCGTTCCAAAATAAGCCCTAACATCGTTTATTTTTTTTTTTTATATATAAATCTCCTTTTTAATTTTCATTCATAATCTCATACCTAAAAATTACAGTTTGTAGCAAACCGGATTACATATTTTTGCCGACCGAATATATGCGTATTATTATTTACTGGTCGTAAAAAGCCGAAGGGATTAAAAAAAAGGTTCTTATTAGCATCGTTTTATTTCCAAGTTGCATAATAAATTAAAGTAAATGTAACTTCAACCAACATTTTCGTTCAAAAAATATCATTCGTGTATAATACAATATCAGAAATACAATGTTAATGTTTCTAAATAATTAATAAATTCTCATTGATATAACTTTACATATTTCATATTATTACTAAACATCGTATAATAAATTGAAAACTATATTAGGGAACATCGAGAAAAAGTTTGACGTAAACTTTATATTTCGACATGATATTAATAATAAAATTCATAATATTAAAATATCAATATAAAATAACTATCATAAGAATAATGACAATTGTCAGAGAAAACAAAAACTGTTCAAATGTCTCCAAAAACCAAAATTATATTATATCATTAAAATATAGTGGTAGTAAAAATAAAGATTGATTAACTTATTGAGATGATTTTAAGATTCAGTATATACATATATAATATATAATATCATAATATATCATAAAGAATATCATATACAAAGGATATATCTATAAACAGTAATGTTATTCGCCAATATAAGTGAAAGCTGTCCAAACAAAACGAAAACATGTTTCAATATAACAAAATATCGAACACCAACTACTGAATTCGGAGGTACTATTGTGTGCAAAATGGTATCGTAAAAATATTCGTTTTATTGTGTTAAGGTTTTTACTGAGAATTTGGTTTATAGCACTGCTCGCTACAGTGGCGTCAAACGTGCTAGATAAATATGAGAGATGGTCAAATATCTTTTAAATGTGTGCGTGTAGGGTGTCTAGCTATAAACTTGCAGGCATAAAATGGAAAAATGGCATTTAAAATGATTACTGCATGGTTTAGATTGCTAGTGGAAAGAGACACTTTCCACGTCTATACCGCGGTTAAATTAACAACCGATTTATTGTGTTTCCAGGCTTATTTCATAGTATAACGTGTGCTTAATATATTTTATCGTTTAATATAGTTAAGAGTATATTATAATATTATATTGAGTTGTACGATAAGTAATAATTATGTATTACAAAAAAACAATTTTATTAAATTATGATCAAATAGTTGTTATACTCTAGTACATTTTTTTTAACAGTTTTTTCTAGCTAATTTGAATTTTAAGCAGATTTTTATTTAAAATTATTATTCAACCCAGTACAATATAATATTTTACCGACAGTATAATTTAAATTTAAGGAAAACACTTTGTAATTAAAAATAAATTGTGTTCATGGTGTTAAGTTCACACTTTTTTTCATTCAGTCAGGGAAATCATTTGGTCGGATTAACTCTGTCTTTTAATCTTATTCAGAGTATGACTATAAGTTTAAAATGCATTAACTTGAATGGACTGATATAAAACCTTCTAAAAAAAACACTTAATAGGATAATCTGGACTTTAAGGCGTAGATGTGTTGGTAAAACTTAATTAACCAGCAATTTTTTTTATAAATATATACACAAAGAAAAAATTATGTATAAAAAAAATATAGAGGTTGACCGTAAACAAATTGACACAGTTCCTGAGCATTACCATCCTAGTAAGTATGCGAAATTATTGAAACGTATAACTGTGATAATATATAAATATTATTATCGCCGTTGTAAGTTTACCAATATTTTTTTTGAAACCGTGTGTCCGTCAGTTTATATATAATTTAAATATGATAGGTATAAAATACAACAATTAATAGACATGCATATTGTTTAAACGTTCTCCACTGTTTTCTACAATATAGATAAATAGATAGAAGATAGAAAAATGATCTCATTTTTGTAAATTACTTTGGTCTGAAGCGATCTAAAACAAAGTACGATAGGTACCTCTATCTAATTATTGTAGTTTATTGTGAGACAATTTATAAGACGCGTACCATAATATTATATTATAATATAGGTAATTACTATAAATATTATATTATACACGTAGTGACGTATTGAACTTACCACAGACATACAATACCAGTGACACTATTTTTTAGATTTGTATACGACTAATTAATTTTTGTATAATATAAATCAATTCATTTTTCATATGACATGGTTACATTGTAACGTTATTATCATTAAAACGGTACAACACAGATAGCTATGCAAGTCTGGTAAATACAACCATATTTAGTATTTACCCATCAGAATTAAATGCGAATTGTATTTCAAATGCCATTTCAGATAAAATTAGGTGTTGGGTCAAAAAGTTTATTTTTAACTAAATTGGCAACACATAGAACGTACTCCACTCGAAAACATATTATTGAGCTTCGCAATAATTATTATCCTCGACAAACAAATTATGTATAAACGCAGTAGATGATAAAAGTTTCGACCAAATAGTATATAAAATGTATTATGTAAACGTTGTATGCAGAGCAGTTAAAAAATGTATTGATGAAAATCATTAAACAAAAAAAAGGAGCGTTCATAACTTGAATATCACAACGCTGATTTAGTATTACGAGGATGATAACGTTTTAGTTTCACCAGTAAATTACTATTATATATAATTATATTTTTATCAGGTGACTGTCGTATTATTTGTTTTATTGTAAATTGTAGTTTAGTTATTGACCTGGCCGTACGGTTATTTATTTATGTATTTTGATACGATTGTGGACGCTCTCACATTATGATGTTTCATATTATTCATGACCATATAATCAAAAAAATAACTCATAAATAATTCTATGAGCACTTTAAGTTTTGAAAAGTGTCATTTAAACAACATATACAGTCAACAGAGGTCCATTCAAAATCGTTTTTGTAATGCAATAATTTATCATTGCATTTAAAATATGTATCATTATAATATTATAATAATAATTCACACTGGCTTGCACTTGGGAGAGCGGAACAAGACAAATGCTCAACACTTATTCGACCACTATGTCCTGTGCTGTCCGTTCTGTTTTAAACATTCTTCGTATAATAATTAGTATTTTACAAATATTTTAGTAAAATATAGGTCAGACAATTTAATTTCAAGAAATAACCATCGTTAACAATTAAACCACGAATTTGCAGTTTGGCACCGTTTTCATAAATTATTACTTTTTGATTGTTTGTGGTTTTCGAATTCCTTTCGAGTATTTAAAAATATTTCGTCTCGTTTTATGATAGCAATTTTCTGTTTCCACTTATCAAAATATATTATTTCTTCGACCAAAAAAGTAATTTGTTATAGAATTAAACCGTTTTCACTTTAGTCTAGTCGAATGTTTTACGAAATGGCAATTTTAATTGTTAAGTGACAAACTTAAATGCAATTTTTCGAAACGATGTTTAGCTAATTTTGAATAGATCTCCCTCTACAAACTTTGCACCATGTTCTTGCTGTATTTATAGTGTTCCGTTTACATGGTCGGAAGTAGAGAAACAATAGTTTCTATTGTTATTGTAGTTCGTACAAGGGAGGAAATTTAGAATAGAGATATTTTGGTTAGGTTCAAAATTTTGGGGGTGTATTCGTGTCCTTTTAAGTCAAACTGAGACAAAGTTTTCAGCTATTATGTAGTTTACTAATTGTTTAATTTGTTTTACAAGCCTAATTCAGTCATTCGGCCAACCGTTCAATTAAACATTTCAAACTATTTTATGGAAATGTTAGGATTATAAAATAAATTGAAAAATATGTGTTTGCATGTCGGTTTAAAATCACATAGTTTATATTCAACACCCAGTAGGTGTACAATTTTAAATGTTAATGCATACCATTTAAATAATATTATAATTGTATAATTATTCAAAAGCATAACAAAATATGACGTCACCACAGCGAAAGATAACATCAAGTGTAACAAAAAAGCGTCTTACGAATTTCAAATAGTCCCGAAAGACATTGTTCGTGTAAAATCGTATACATTAAGCGTGTATTATAATAAGTCATTGTTTGCAATTAATTCGTTTGAATATTTAACACTTTGGTCTATTTTTATGAATTAAATGGTATAATAAATATTATGTGCGTACAATATAATTGTGCGCCATTAATTGTTTTATATTATAATAATATATTATTATGCGAATGGAAATTAATTTTAATTAAATAAAGCAAATAAATGTTATGGCGGCTAATTTTTAATTGACGAAGATGTATTTCACCAAGTACAATTTGTATAGTATATTATCATCAGTCAACATTATTGTATAGACTAAACAATCTAATGGAATTGTTTTTAGCTAATATTCATCATTAAATTGACGATTTTTGAATAATGCAGTTATAAATCAGTTCGTGGTAGAAGACTAAATTAATAACAAAAGCAATTTCAACAACACACAGAGTTGAACTGTCTTAGATTACACATATCCTCTGTCTCTCAGACAACTTGCTCAGTGATCTGCCTATTTATGAATTAAAATTAATGATCTAAAATCCTCATCTTTGACTTGAACAACTAGGTATTATGAAATCTGTCTTACATTAATCCAAAATAATACTGCGATTTTCTAAAATTAATCCCATTAATACCATGGGATTTTCTGTGACTGAAAACTAATAAACCCACCTCGCTGGTTATCATAATGTTAACCTGATGTTAATAATCCATCTGAAAACTTTATTACAAACTCGTTTTGAACTGAAGGATTTTCAAAATATAATGTTAATTCACTTAATGAACATATTATTTTATTATATATTCTCTAATGACTAATGCTAAGTACCCGTTTGAATAACAAAAAAGTATTCATAAACAATATTATAGGTAATGTACAAGAACCGTCGAATCAAATTCGTTACATTTATATAAGTTTTTAGCTTAGATATATATAAACAATAACACTAGTGTCGTTTAACTAAAGTCTTACTAAAACGTGTCCCAACATAAATTAGGAAAATAAAATTGAATTAATTATCATCAACATTGTAAAACATGATATTTTAACAAAATTTTTAAATATTATTTTATTAAATTCGCTTTTATGGAAAAGTATGTCGATGAGAGAATTAAAAATATTATTTTGTTTCTTTTGGCTGGAAAAAATGCTAATTAATAAAAAAAAAAAAAAGGCATTTCGAGCGAACGTCGAATATACGAATTATGTCGCTGAATATTGGTATGCACTTTTTATTCGGAATTAAAATCCGATCGTACAGTATAGGTATACGTATAATATAACGACTAAACGATTAGCTACACACAAGTAATACCTATTCTTATAAAGTCTAAGTAAATGGAAATGAAAAGAGTACACAATGTAAGCGAACAATCATTGGGAAATATGTAATCGAGTGTCATTCTTCGTGTCGTGTGCTTTATTAATTTATTTATATAATAACGAACATGTACATACGAGCAGAATAAGCTCGCGCATATTAATAAGATGGTATTTATTTATTTATTTATTTACAGAGAAAAGAAACGCTATTTTCAAAAATTGTATTTAAATATAACAGTATTATAGGTACATTATAAATTAATAAATGTGTGTATACAGAGTATAAGAATACATTATTATTTAGGTTTGTGAATATAATATAAATGGGTACCTAAGTAAAACACAAGAAAATAGTATGAATATTAAAATATAATACGCAATACATAATTTCGTATCACAGTAAAATTAAATTATACCACATATTTGTTTAATATCATTAATATTACAATAAAATATATCTAAATTAGCAGAATTACGTAATGACATTTGCATGTTTGCCGGTGAGTTGATTGAATAATTAGACTGTATGTTTTGTAAGAAAACTGAATTATTATCTCCAGTGTTTTTTGAATTGATTTTAAAATTATGTTTCTCTGATAAAGTTATAATTTACTTCATTATTAAGTAGATTGAATAAAACGTTTGAATTTCTATAATAATTATTTCTAGTATTATATTTCTATTTCACTCACATTAATATATTATTGTATTTATTAATACACGACCCCACTATGACGACAACGTGGTTAACATAACATTATAGGTAGGTATCTAGCATAAACATCTTAATAATATGTCTATGTAGCTACCTAGGTAAGTAATACATTTCTGTTATCAAAACATTATTACTATCGAACTACGAAAAAATTCTGTTGGATTGGTCGTTAAAAATATTAACCTTCACATTATAAGCTGTTTTTGAATACACTTGTACATAATATTCATCGTATGAGAATTCATTTTTTTGGCATTTACCTCAATAGACAGGGTGGATTATTCAAAAATATTCAACATACAATATGTCATATTGTGATATTGCTTAAAAACGAAAAATAAATATTTAAGATATTTTATTCTCTTGACGAAAAAAATTTTTAAAAAAAATTAAAATTATCAATTATTTTTTAATAATTGTTTAAAAGAGTAATCATTTTCGTCGTATACGATTATAAATACGCTAAATAGGTATACAAATTTAAAAGTATAAATAATCTGATGAATATCTCGGTTATTGTTGTTCTCGTCTTTATCGATTGGAATGCGTGTATTGATATTACTACCATAGACGTTTTTTTGCATGCGCAAAATAAAATGCACAACGAATATAATAATATGTATTTCGATATAATTTTACCATACCTATATATACAGCCCACGCAAAGCTAAAACTATTACCATTACATAATATACTATAAGTGTATTATGTTAATTCTACCGGAAACTGTACGACGGATGTTAAAACTTCGAATCAAATAGATTTGGTTTTATTTTATTTATAATATATTTTTGGTAATTTTGCGATATTTTAAATGAGCATTTTCCGCTCGACGTATCCGAGAGTGTATTTTTTCCATAACTCTTAAAACCTAGCAACTTGCCCATCACTGCCACCGCCACCTCCGCCACTACCACCGCCTCCACCGCCGCCGTCGCCGCCACCACCACCACATCCACCAGCATTACATCCACCTCCTATATATATATATATACGCACACTATGACTACCTCAGCCACCGCCATCGCTATATACAACAACTACACACGTGACCCAAACTATACTGGCCGCACTGTATATGCGGATGCCGAATAATAGCCCCACACGCACACACGCTCGCGCACGTGGGGCGGCAACTTTAACGAGTGCCACAACGCGACCGGAATCCCTCCCGTCCGCCAAAAAGTTCTACTGCAATGATATACGACGTTAGTTGTTGGATATACGCGAAAACACTGCGGGTAATTTACAGCTCCGAACCGGGCGGTCCTCTTTCGCCGCTACTGCTGCTTCTTCTTCTTCTTCTTCTTCTTCTACTACTACTACTCCGTCTCCTACGCTGCTCGCAGGTCACCGACTATTGCCACCGCCGCCACCTCTGCAGTTACCGCGACCGTGGTTTTGACGTTTTCACGCAGTTCAACTTTTCACAACTCCATTAAATCAGTGTCCCTCCACTTTGTCCGAGAATTTTATATGGAACCCCCCGGCCCGCGAGCCTCTGGCCGCCCGTAAACCGCCCGCCCCCTCCGGACCGACCGCAACAGCCACTATATATATTTATACTCGCGATCGCACTTTTCACTTCCTGTGTCGCCGCCGCCGCCGTAAAAACCTCTCCGCCGCGAGCCAAGACCGTTTTAAATTATTGTTATATGATTCACGTGTGCTAGGAGTTTAACACGGTTTTATTTGGCCAAACTATATACCGCGTATCACGTACTTGTATACAATGCGCGTGTACAGCGGCAAACTACGCAACAGTGGTCGGTGTGTGTTGTATAGCCCGCGGTCACTGGGAAGCCTTTTATTGTCGTCGTCGCACCGAAGAAACCTAGTTGAAAAACACTTTGTACAGTTTCGTATATATATATATATCATTTATATATTATTATAGAGTGATTTACGCGCGTTTACCGGCTGAAAAAAACACCTTATTATATTATTATATTTATTTTATTACATTTTACACGTAGGTATATACAGAACGATCTACCAAGCTGTTCACCCTCCTATTCAATAATGAGGTTATTCAAAATATGATTTTCGGCATTTTCAAATTTTTGAATATTTCTCGTACAACCCGAGGAATGTCTCGTACTTTTGTTTTTCGAATGAGAACCCATCATTAATACTGTAAAATGTAAATTATTGTTTTTCTGAAAATTTTAATATATCAGAATTAAAATTCCTTCAAGTAGTTTATAGTTACTCAACTTTGTGTACAAGTCCATTACGGTAGGTTACGAAAAAATTCAGAATTTAAAAATATTACCTTAGTGTATAATATTTAAAAGTGGCAAATATCAGAATTTGAATTATATTAATTGCTATAGGAATAAATGGGGGCGAGCAGTTTGGTGAATCATACTGTATATTTACGTACGTTGTTAGAAATAAAATACGTCTTATACTATTTTAACGTAACAACTCACATCGATCTTATTCTTTTGGTTTTTTTTTCGTTCTACTTCTGTAATTGATTAATTGTTATATACTTAAAGTTTTATGAAATATAAGTGTTATAATTAAATCTATATGTTATATATATGAGCATTGGGCAGTTAAAAGTTTGGAAAAACAACGGAAAATCGTAGAAATGTTGAACGTCAATAATTCAAATTCCTTAGTGACTCCTACAAATACTCGTTAGGTATTAAAACTATATTATTAGGTAGGTATTCAGATTTTGTCAACTAAAAAAAAAATTTTGTTTTTCGACCGTTCGATGTGTGTCATTTTTTGTATTTGAATGGATAAAAAATATTATCGAAAACATTGTCAACGATATGTAAATATTATTAGCAAAACGTGTTGTAGACATAAAATATAAAAAAAAAAATATATTATTTTAATAAAACAATTATATTAGTCAAATCTTAACAAATCTTAACAATTGTTCAACAAGATTTTGAATTAAAGGACGTGATGCGATGCTAATCTGTTTTAATATTATACAATTGTTTATTTCCACAGACCACAACCAAACCCCATAACGACATTTCTAGCAAAATTGTTTCTTCTTCATAGAATATTCTTCGGTCAAAACGCCACCGATAAATGTTATACACACAATAATTATTAATCTGATAGCTATTTCAAGGCACGTGGACGAAACACAATTGTTTGAATTATTAAACATTAATTTAGTAGTTTCTTACTATAAAGTTAACATACTTTTTGTTTTACTGAAGACTAGTGGATTTATTTTTTTTTATTGAGTTTTGCAGCAATGAGATTTCACTAATTACTGACTTGTAGGGTCTATGTCTTGTTCAATAGATAAAAAGTTACTTTTTAGTTACTTAATGCTTAAAACAATTAATTGTTTTACCCAAAATAATACTATTTAAGTCATCGCTAAAATTAATTTATGTTGTTCTATATTTTTTTAAAAATACATTTTGATACAAATATGCTTATGTAATACATATTATATTAAACTATTTAATAATGGAATATTAAAATTATTTATAAGTTTAATGTTTATACACTGCTACCACGCCACGTCTCTCGCTAAAACGTTATTAATTTTATGTAAACATATTAACAAACAAACAAATTTAATTTTCCAAAGAATAATTATGAAAAATATTGTTTTTAAAATAAAAAGGTCGCTCTGCTGTACATTTAGAGTCTAGATGAGTCATTGTAATGCGTGTGATACATTTGAATTCAATGATATAAAATCATTGTATACAAAAAACGATTCTGAACAAAGACGGTCTTGTCAATCTATAATATTACTAATTATTATAACTAACTATTGCATATTGTGATTAAAGTAATTTATTTTCTATTGGGCATTAGTGCTACAGTAGGTCAAAAAAATAATGAAATCTGTCTATGAGAATATATTAATGTACGGGTGAATATTCAATTTCTTACTTCAAACGTTCATAAAAAATTAATTTGACTTTTCAGGAAACATTTTTTATAAATTAGGAAAAAAATCTAGTATTACGTTTTCAAATCTTAGATATACGCATAGAAAAATATTAATGAATTTCCAACTCAAAATAATGTGCAAAATGTTCGTGATTTTAATAAATAATATTAAATGTTTAACTTCAGATGCTCATTGAAAATTATTATGTATTTACACTTAATTTTTTTCAATTTCCATTATCAACGATTTATGAGTGAATTACCTATTTTTATACATTTAAATTGCTCAAAAAGAGTCAAAATAATGAAAATTTATAGAAAATGTCGATTTTAACACTATGTTTATGGTTTTTTTTTAGTTACATAAAAAACAAAATTTTTTTTTTGAAAACTATAGTTAAGCGTAAAAATCTTAGTTTTTCTATAATTTTTTATTTGTTTTTCTGGCATTTTTTAAAGCTATTTTGATTTTTTACTTTTGGCCTCTCGAAGTACTACATTCATTTCATTTCCAGAAAAGATGTTGAAATAGAAAATCAAAGCATGTTTAGTTTTTACTGCCCTAAAAGGTGATGACAGACAAACAAAAAAAAAAACCCACATCATTGTAAAATTCAATACATTCGTAGCTCCTCTCAGATTTAGAACGTAAATAAGCAGTTCATATTTAACTTTTTTTCATGTTATACAATTTTCACATAGTTTGTTGTGCACTTGCGCGTAAATATTTTAAATCAGTAAATTAAATATTTTATATAGCAATTTAATGAATGTTTTTTCGCGATAAACAAATATCTAGAAGCTGAAATTTGCATAGTTAAAAAATAAATACAAATATATTTTACCATATTTTTGTCGTTTGTAGAACGATTGTAAATATTAAATTAAATAGAGTTAAATGCTCAGAGATTTAGTAGAAATACATTTATCATTATTTATATGAAATTTGTAATTTTCGTTACACAATCTATTTACTATAATATGTAGTGTGAAAAATAAATAAATGACAGAGTTTATAAAGTTTTACAATTGTTAACTTTGTGCAACATACTTCAAAGCCAAAATTTAGTTGAACAAAATGTACAACCAAATTCAATAATATTGAAACGTTTAACCATCTTTCCAAAAATATTTTATTTTCAAAATACATCGAGTACCTAGGTACTTTTAATAATATTGTTAATCGTGTACAATTCCGAGTGTAATCTAATTGGTGTTACACAACAATATAGGCTGTCGAATGGTTGTAAAACTTAATACGACGGTTTAAAATAACCGACTTGTAAACTAATATTTTTGGTTTTTCTTTCCATTTAATAAATGATCTAATTTTTAACTGTAAGTTATTATAAGGGTTGTTAAAATAAAATTATCAAGACGATATTCATTTTCAGTTTCTGGTTTCCACGTATAAATATATGTCTAAAGAGTGATACAGTGACTAGGCAATTTCGAAAAGTGTAGCATCGGCTTTCATGTATATAGTAATCTGACTCGACGTGGTATTATTCCAAGCAAATACTTCATTGTTGTTGATGAGTTTGTTGAATATTTAATTTAAAATTTTTACAGGGTAATTCACCAAGCAAGCTCGCCTCTGTTTTATCCATTAACTGTGAATTTAATTAAATTTCGATTTTTGTAATTCGAACGTATTCTTCAGAACGAACTGACATTACTTTGATGTTCTATACCATTTAAATGTATCTAGGTAATACATTTTCCAAAATAATTAATTGCTTATAGATTGATATTGATTTTCATAATGGCGTTTAAATTAACATTATCACCATATTATTTTCTAATCTCCTCTCGTGGACATTATTTTCAGAACACGTAGTTTAACATCTTGTAAACCAATATCATAAACTTAAAAATGTTTAATAACATTATCTGTTGATCGATATTTCCTCTAAAAAGTGTGGTTTTCATTTGTGAAAATATATCACATTTTTTATCTCTATACAGAACAATTTTTAAATAGCTAGAAAATCTAAGAGGGTATTTGATAATAATATGGTTTTTAAATGTGTACACTATTAAGAATTCTAAAATTCAAAATTTTTGCGTACAAATTGACAACTGAACACGCGACGTATAACAGAGTGACCCTGTATATTGATCTTTGGCGTTACAAAATGGTTTGGATACAAAGCAGTCAGTGAAAAATTGCAATAATTGTACTTTGAACGTGGGCATTGGAATTTATAAATCCGAATTCTTTACCACATTAAAATAAATAAAAAATATAAATATTATAATATCACATAAAAACCCAAAACAATCGATTATTCGTCCTTTTCAAATAACTTAATTCCTAAAATAATATGTACATTCATGGATATTTTATAGGGCCTTCAAACGAATGAATAACAAATAGTTATGCCATAAATGTAATTTTATCGTACACGAAATTTTGTTTTATTGTTCTGGTTAATTTAAAGTTTATTACTTTGCGATATGCTTCCATTGTACTTGTAATGGAATAATATTGGATACATTTATTTTTAATTTTAAAATTGGATAGAGATGCAGAAACCACAAAGCACTCGAATTACATTCGTTGTTTTATCGATCCAAATACTTAGATATTTCTTATTTTAATAGGATAAGCTCGTCCATGTAGTGTAATTCAGTTTTAAACTCTTGAACGTACAGCTATACAGGACATTTCACGAGTAGTGTGTAATTGGATATTGATTCAATTAATGTCTAATAAGTTATTCCAAAACTAAATAACATTGAATATAGGTATATACATAGCTATATGTATATTATGGAACAAATTGTATTATTTTTATCTAATCAGCATCTTTTGTATGAATTTACTTAAGTTGAAGGTAATAAATATAGTGAAATACATCATGACGAATTCTGGAAACGTCCTCAAAATTACATAGGTAAAATGCTTTTTTCTTTGACACAGAAAATAATGAACAAAAATAAGAAAATGTCAAATGCCTAAAAAAAAATTCAAATTTATTAGTTTAAATGTTTTGAAAATTTATTTGGTTAAAAAAAATATAATTTAAGTAATAGTGGAATACTTCAATTCTTTAAGATAAAATTCTTTTGAATAATTACCAAATAATGATGATTGGTTAATGAAAATATTTATAATATGTTTGAATACACAAGTCGTACAATTTCAATATAATACTATCATAACATAATGATATATGCGGCTTTACGATAAACTATTTTTTTATTTCCAGTAAATGAACTTGAAAGGATTCATGTATTAATTGATCAAGTTAAAAGTATAAATCATTTTACAAATATTAAACTAGAAAATAATTTGCTAATTTTTATGATTTTGAGTATCATAAAAATGTAAGCATTAAACGCTTTTAAAAAAAATTATTTCCTTTATTCTGTAATTTGTTTTTCCACCGATAATTTTGAAAATAACTTTTAAAAAGTACCTCAATATTACTTTTGGACCCCAAAAGAACAAACTTCTTCCAATTTTAGATAGCTTTAACCACCATCAAAGTTGTAGATAAAAGAAGTTTTGCTGCTCTTAAAAGCTAAAGGTTACGTCAAATACAGAACAAAAATTACACATTGAAAACCCAATACATTCATCGCTCCACTCAAAACCTGAAAATGAATTGTCTACTTATTTATGTCTATAATTTGATTTTATAATATTATATGAACCTAAGTCTCATATATATTTTAGTATATTATACATTATAAATATTTATACACTGCTGTCAACGAATAATTGTTTCGAAAATGTCAATTTTATTGTTAAGTGCTTTTTAGCTAAATTTAGGTTAAACATTATATTGAAACTATAATAATTAATGATTCATACATTTCTCATAAAATGATTTCTTTTCATAATAATTAAATGTACAAATTGTATTTAAATAAAAAGAATTTTCACATTCCTAACATTCAGCCATGTTGAAGTTAATATAAATAATACAATTTCATTAATATTATTATCTCTGGGGTTCATCAATTATTAACTGTGATGTGGTAAAATAGAATACATATTATAACACATATAACATTGTGTTCTCATCTAGAAACTTCGTAATCAGTTTTGTTAAATTACGTAATAATTTAAGTACATATTAATTTGAAGGTCCGTAGGGTTTTTAAACTAACGTAGTATTATGTAAACGATGTTATACATATTTACAGACATGTACAACCCGTATATATGTAGGTACATCATAAAATGTAAGCCTGATACTGAAAATATTACCATAATTTAATTTTTTTAAAGTTTCAACCAATTTACAGTTATTAATTGTAGCCTTATCATATAGATACTGATAATATTGTGTAAAATAAAAATTGGTGCTCAAATCTAAAACCATTACCTAAGTTAAACGTTAAATTATTATTACTCGATGTGAGCGTGTACGAAAACCATTTCTGAAATTGATATTTTATCTATCTACTCGACAAATAATATTAGCTATGTAGGTATTGAACTGTTCAACTAATTTTTAAATAAACAAAAATCGTATAATCTATAATATTTTGGATTTATATATTATTATGATTATTATAAAACCTTATTTTGTTTAATATTTGGTGCGTTTTGTTACGATGAATAAAAAAATGATTGGTTTATTAATAATATGCACATTTATATTTTATATTGAAACATTTTTCAAGCTTAGATGGTTTCTGAATGGGTACTATAATCTATGTATTATACAATACATCAATTTGGAATTTCATATAACTACTGAATTCATCAACTTTTTGAATTCATATTGTTTCCGAAACAATCAAGAAACAAATAACACTTGAGCTTAGTGTCATTGATACTATCGCATCATTACATTTCACTCGGAATTGTTGTGGAAATGGTATCGTTGATAATTTTCTCGTATAAAAACATAACACGTCACATCCAATTCCTAGCTATATTATTATCACGACGTCACCTTGTATAACAGTCTTATATACACTCATAATAAATGTACCTATATATATTAGTTATTTCATCGCGTGTAGTGGTCTATGGATCAATGTGAAACGAAAAAAAAATGTTTTTGGATAAAATTTGTGGATTATTATGGTAATTGGTTATATTTCATGTTGTACACTTCTGATGCAAATGTCAGTTTTTAGGTGAAAAGATTACCACACATGTTTGATTTTTAGATCGATGGGGTAAAATGGAAGCTACATTTGTTTAGTAGTTTTCTTCGATGTTGAACATAACAGAATAATATTATAATAATATAATGGTAATATTAAATAATAATATGCTCAAACTAATGACGTATGCATGCATTATGTATTTTGATGTACCTATATTGCCTACTCATCACGCCGTGTTACAAATAATTTAATGCCATAATAATATTATTATACAGCTACAACTGCAATAATTATCATAGGCCTAGGCACCATATACTTTGTTTTTTTCTTGGAATTGTACAACTGATTTAATTATATTGTTTCACGGGGTATTTAAAAATTAAGTTTTAAAAATAATCAACTTTTAAAAATAATTTTTTGTACATAAAAAGTTTATTACTTAGATTATATTAATATTATTTGGCTAAATAATGTTATGTGACGATTAAGTCTCTGGAGTCTGGGCTAATTATTTTTTAGATCACAAGTAAATAAATTATAATATGATGCTGGTTCTATTTAAGTAGAAAGTCTTATAATAGTTATTACCAGGTCTTTGTGCAAATATGAAGTTGATATAAACAAAACAACTATCGTAATCTAGAATAAAGATTATTTTTTTTTTTTTTTTGATCATTAATTATACAATTTTATTTAAAACCAAACATGACTATGTATATAACACATAATTTTATAAAAAAAACACCACTTAGGTAGTAGTATATTTTATACTATTATACATGTCCATAATAGTATTATATGAAATAGTTAGCCAATGCTAAACGTATTTATAACGGTATTGGCGTTATTTATACGGTTTTTTTTTTTTTTTTGGTGATGGAAAAAAACAATAAACAAAGTGCCGTAAAAACGACGTAGATATATGTACCGTATCTACTTAGGTACGCACCATAAATACGGTCAACGGTGAAATGGTCCAAAATTAAAATACACATATCACACGCACGCTGTATAATAATAATACCCTCAACAAAACTTTATGGATGGAAAAAAAGAATACGGTAAGCGAAATAGAACATGTTACTTTATTAAAAATGTCCGATAACGACGAAATCATGACAACGTCAACGTACAAGATTATAATAACATTAAACTGAAAGCTTAGTTCGACGAACGCTGAACTAATTAATATTAGTAAAAATCTATATTGCTCAGAGTTATTAAGTTTGATTTGTCATCAACTACGGTGTCATTGACAACGCGAATAGAAGTTTGTTTATCATTTTAAGCAAAATAGAATATTGTAATATATTTTTAATTAAAATAAGCATTTTAATCGGAACGCGATTCGTAATAATATAATAATGGTTTTTTTTATTTGAAAATTCAATTAATTACATTGGAAAATGTTATAGGTCCTTGGAAAAGGTCCGCATACGAAGAAAAAATATTCCATCGTAACAACTAATTAATAAACATATTTTATTATTTATATTTACTAAGAGGTCATATCGTAATAATAACGATGCTAATATGACATGTGCAGGTTAAATTAACAAGCGTTCATGTTATAACATTATTATATCAGCGTCGTAAAAGCTTAATTGTTATTTTTTCAACATTCAATAACGTTCAAACCACGCCCAGTATAACAAGTACAAAAGTCTTGGGAATTCAATCTTAATGCAATCGATTTTTATAGCATTACCATATTGAAAATGTTTAACATTATATTTTATATTCGGAATGGTAATACATGATAAGAATACTAATGAAATTATAGACAATTTATATTATTAAATTATTAAACTTTTCTTGGAACGTTAATCGAAATCAAATTATTTTAGATTCTGAACGAGCGATGGATGTATTGATTTTACAACTTTGTAAATTGTTGTGTCTAAAGTCACTTTTTTGGATACCAAAAAATGATCTGGTCATCTGCAATTTCGATGGAATTTTTTTGTTGAAATTGGATCTAGCTGGTACTTTTGGGATGTCAAAGTTGAAAAATCTCAGTAAATTTTAAAACAAAATATATCAAACATATGCTTTGCTAAAATATTATTGTTATTAATACAATAAAATTGTTTGATAACCTTGGATACGAAAAAGTTAGACCATGTTCGGTCAGAATCAATTTTTCATCGTTTACAATGATTTATCATTGAATTAAAATTTTACCCAATATCTATCTTAATGGATGCTCAATAATGAGGTACACTAGACATCTACTATTGTACATCAGATTGGTTACCTCACTTTTCCTCATTTTTTTTTAGGTATTTATCTAGTGTACATTTATTACACATTTTATAATAATTTTTTCATTTTATTGATTTTCTGTAAAGGTTTATTAGTTATTACTTATTACTTTTGTAGTTGATCACTCTGTTAAATTTAAAATGACATGTAGTGGTTATACCTTCCATCTTTGTAGATGGACGAAACAGTTAGTCAGATATAAACGATTTACCCACATCACTAGTACCTACTAGTTTTAATTTTAATTGATGTTTGTAGCTCAGTACATGCACCTTATTATAGTAAATATTTTGCACATAAATAATTACAATAATTATTGCCAATTAGATACCTATGTAAAACGTTTAGTTAAGTATTACCATTTTTTTTTCTGAGTGGTATTTTTATATTTTTAGACTTAGGGCGTTACAATAACTATTTCATTATAAATACCTTAACCGACTTTATTTTTTTTCATGGATAACTTATCTTATAATATGATTATATCGTTTTCGTAGTAACACTGTTAATTCGAATTCGTTTCTCAATTTATTACCTGCAAACAAAGAAATAAAAAAAAAATTTTAATTATTTCCATTTAATATAATACTTATATGTTTCATAACATTAAATGATAAAAGACTATGGCTCGATCAGTTTAGTGTCCGGTCGGGTGGCTTAATAAATACCATCGAGACCACAACATTAATACGATTTCGTTTAGTTTATCCGAAAAACGGGCGAGAGATTGTTTTATAAAGCTGGCGCGTGCTCGTCACATAATAATAACATCATCATCATAGATTTTTAACGTTTTACTCGATTTTTTTTTTCGGTAACCGTAAGAAACATTCCACATCAGCTGCAAAGGAGTACCGTACAAAAATAAAAAACGTTCGACGTATTCAACATCGCAATAAAACGAATAACATCGTTATGACACGAAATCATTCCTCGCTCCATTCCGAATCGAACACCCACTGTGCAATATTCGGTCACATAAACGTTTCAGAGACGTTTCAAATCAACTTGTAACATTGTGTTTATTGTTACTTTTACGTTGCGCCGATGTTGTGGTAACTGCCGTTGTCCAAATTTGATGACGTTTCATACGAGTTGTATTGACGTTTACATTACATATTTTGTAACATCGTATCATCATCCCTGAGATGTTATAAATAAAACGGTCTAGAAACATCTATTTTATATTTAGTCGATGTTACATAGATGTTATTAATCAACATCAATACGAGATCGATTGTAGTTAAACGAGAAAAAAGTGCAAAAATAATCAGTCCGTTCACGGTATCGACCTCTATGTACGAAGAACTATCGTTAAACCTACCTATCTGGGAAACGCCTTAACCTACCTAACCACGACTGCCTATTGGAATTGATTTGTATAATTGTTATATTTAGGTAATAACATTTTCACAATATTAAGCTTAGGGATGATAGATTAAGGACTAAGCAGCGGGGGCAGGGGAGTATTATTATAAACGAAAAGTTAGATTATAAAACAAAGTACTTATGTACAAATTAAAAAATGTATTATTATGTGAAAATAAAATACATTTAAGTACATTACTTACCTAAAATGTTTATTTTAGATAGGTACAACACTTACGTCAACATAGTATTGTCTCTTACAACATGTCAGCATAAATATTAAATACCTACCTACGATAAATACAAATGATATTACGTAGATATGGTACCTATTTATCTATGTGTCTCAAATAGGTACAGTTCTCAGAAGAAAGAAAATTATAGATCTATTTTATGTCAAAAAAGTACTTAACATGTATACCTATATATAGTATACTATAATAACTGTATTTGTAGTCACCACCTTAAAAACATGAAATACATAACAAACAAATTTAGGTACCTACCTACGTACGTCCAGCATAATCCATTTAAATTAAGAAACAAATAGGTATTTCAAGCGCAGCTACTGCTAGAGGTCACCTATTTTTTGATGACATACCCTCCAACGGCCTAAACATGACACAAATATGAAATATTGCGTATATTTTTCAATGCACAATATATTATTATTTATTAATTAGGTAGCTCATGAAATAATAAACCATAATATAATAGATTAAGATAAAAATGTACAAAAAAATACTCTCAAGTTTCAATAATATATAATATATTTATTTTATTGTATGTAGGATGTAGGTAACATAATATTATGTAACTATTTATTATAAACATAACATTTTCAATGTAGAAGACAAAACAATTTAAATAATAATACCAACAGACAACAATTTAATAAGATAGATATCATAGTATATTATTACAATAAAAAAAACTAAATACTAATATACAAATATAAGAAGTCTAGATATTTAGGTAAGTAATAACTAATAGGTATTTACTTACCTAATTTTAATATCAGCACATTAATATAAATTTTACTTTTTATTTATTTTCACATGTTTATTTCATGGCATAATGTTATCATAATTGCTAAATTATTACCTACACTAACACATAAACATTTATGCTTTAAATTTTTTTCATTTACACAATATATATCTGATATTTCATCAGTTTTAATTTTGTACATGCCAATAATTACGGAAGAAATAACAGGTCCATTGCAAAATTCTTTACAATTTAGGTATTTTTTAACAAAAAATTTTACAGAATTGTCTTTAGACTTTACAATATTAACCATTGAGACTAATGCGTTATCATCTAACATGAAGTATTTATCCTTTTCTTTTAATGTATCTATAGTTGTATTTGTTCTTATTAAGCTATATTTTCTATAAACTGTATCAGATAATTCTAAAACTGATAGTGAATGTTGATGGATTTCTTTGCTTAAATGGGGCAACTGGGGGTAGAGATCGAACTTAGAGTTATCAGTTTTTTGCTTTTCTACAATTCTATTTAATATTTCCTGTAATGGATATTTTGTAGACTTTAAAGATTTCTTTATATATTGTAGATAATTCTCATACCTAAATGCACTGAAACTATCAAGTGGTCCATGTATCATTGAAAACATAGGTAGGTGTATCAAACTATGACAATTGTAAGATATTAAATGTTGACCGTATAAGGTAGCATAATCAGTAACAAATTTTTTCAATAATTGAGAAGCTATATCATTGAGCGTCTGACAAGTTTCAGCACATGCTAAGATACGAACAGCAAATACTAAAAGCATAAAATGATTATAAAAAGCTTTCTTTAATTTACCTTGCAAGACAAATGCACCAGTGTACATGACAAAGTTTCTCAATTCTGTTGCTTTAAAATACTCAATGTCGTCAATAGACCTTGGCAACCGAGCAAATTCAGAAGGCATGTACGTTCTTAATTTTATTAATTCATTGTTTATTTGCCTTTTTTTTTCGTCAGCTAATCTAATGTCTTTTTTGCCCCTAACCCAAAATTCTATCAATCTTTTTGTTACTCCAAGGCAAACATTATGCATATAGTCAAGGCATACTACTTCAGTTATATTAATTGGTAAATTCAGTAATGGACTATCCCCCTTATGATAGTCATCATCAAATTGTTTGCGAAAAGATTCATCAGTTCTTAATTTTGACTCTGTTCCAAGAAAAGATATACGATTTTGTAAATAGGTTCCTTCCTCCACACATGATGTGCACCCAAAATAAGCATTATGACTCTTTACATTTAAAAGAAAGGATTTTGCAGGGGCATCACAAACTATATTTGATATCTCCACATTTAACAATTTTCCACATACATACAAACCATCTTTTAATACTTTTAAAATATCCGAAACAAATGGATTAAAAAACTCTTCAACCGATTGAGGCTTTTGGTAACCGTGAAAAATACCAATAGGAAAAACATTTGTATGCAATTCCTTAAAATTTAAAATAGAAACTAAAATTGGCCATATTTGACTTTTGGAACTTTTTACCAAAGGTAAACCATCAATATTAATCCCTATTTTTAAATTGTTGTCAAATATGCCTACATTATTATGATATAACTCTAAAACTGGTATTAACATATTTTCAAAGCCTAAATGAATGTAAGTACCATTAGTCATATTACAAATTTCATGTGTTTTAGGTGTTCTCATTAGAGTACGCACATCTTTGGGTACTTTCAATCCCTCCGACCTCATTATATTGAGTAGTGAATTACAACTATTATGTGAAATTTTATATTCTAAAACCCAATGTCTTAACTTATCCAATAAATTTGTATTACTATTCTCGGATATGTTTTCAATACATGAATTTAAAGTATTTTGGGTTACATTTAATGTTTGAGAACCAGATAGGTCTTTACTCAAATTGAGAAGATTGTTACCAACCATTTCTGATGTATTGTCAAAAATACCATGATTACTGTTGAAAATTGGTATATCAGCAATAAATGTATTGCTTATATTAATGTTTTCAGTCATTTTTTGTTTTTCTACTTGGATAACACATTTTTCTTTTTCATTCTTCAAAATTCTTTTAAAGTGACGCTTTGATATTGAGGCAATATGTTTCTTTTTTAGATTAGTTGTAATCTAAAACAAAATGGAAATGTAAAAAAAAAAAAAAAATTATAGTAAAAATAATAGAAAACAAATTTTTTCAAATGAAGTTTTTTTTATTATATTGAACTGTTGTTCCCTAAAATTATTTAAAATATACTAAATTAAATCAAAACTGTTTTCAATTCAACTTTTATTTTAAAAAAAAACTTTAGTTTTTAGCCTGTAGGTAATAACAACATTTTTTCTGTGACTTAACAGATTTAAATAAAAAATATTATTATACAAATTATAATATAACATTGGTTGAAAATAATCAAATATTTAGTGTTCTATTATGTCGAGTATTGGCATGTCTTAGCCAATCTGATGCTGTCTTGTCAAAGTCAGATTCTGTAAACAAGCTTGTTGAAACATCTTTGATGACTTCTAATGATTTTAAAATTAAATAAGTTTAAAAATAAGTTTAAAAATGAATTATTTATGTGTTTTTACAATCAAATAATATATTTTAGACAGTTGTCAAATTACTTAGTTTCAGTAATTTATTTTCATTGTTCAATAAATTATATTATTTGGCTAAGTATATGTAGTTAAGTTATTACTTTTAATGATTTTAATTAAATGAGAGTCTCCAATTTTCATTTCAATTTTCTGCCCACGACCTGTCCAAGAACACTTGATGCCAAATTCATTGGTGAAAACTTTAACCAAAACTCTATTCAAATGGTTTTTGGGATTAGTACCTCCAATTGACTTTAAAAATGATTCCTTTTGTTAAATAAAAAAAAATTAGTATTTATTCAAATGTAATTGTAAATGAGTAGGTATCTAACCAATTTTGAAACAAAATCTGATGAGTTTTGGATTTGATTCTCTATCAGATTGAATTCATTTGTACTATTAATTGGGAATAGTGTTAAAAACTGAGTATCCAGATATATTGTAGAATCAGTGTTCAGGTTTTTATTTTTAAGATTCGCTTCAATTCCTTCAACTTTAACCATCACACGATTAAGCATAAGATTAGTAGCAATATTTTCTCTGTATAAGTTATTTAGAACTTCAATTAACTTTGGGTTTAAATCATCAAAACCTATTAATACGTCAAATAATCAAATAATAAATTACTAAATAGAAATAATACCTATAATATGATTATATAATAATTTAATGTCATATTATTACCATGAGTATAAGAACTTGTAGTCATGGGGAAGTGACTGGTATTTATACTAGGCTGAAAAACAATAGTTTATGTTACAAATTATAAAAGATATTATTAATCCATAATGGACCTAGAAATTTAGTACCTAATAAACATTAATATGTTAATAAATAGTAAGTAATAAATTCTATCAAATTGAAGTTAAAATATCTATAGATAGGTAACTTGATAGTATAGATAATTTATCAAGTATTATTAATTAAAATCAAATATTATATATCTAAATAACTACATAAGTAAATACCTAGTTGAAATATCAATATTTAATTAAAAATGTTTTCCAGAACAACAACGTTTTAATGAGAACTTATAATAATTACCTGTAATTCTGAAACAGTAGTATTTGAATGGGTCATTGATGAATTTGTTGTCGTTGCCTCTACATTTTCAGAATAATCATCTATTTGTGTGAGAATATTTGATGGTAGCATTGGTAGTAGCATATTATATACAGATGGGCATGAATTTACTGTTTGTAAGTCAACACATGGACTTTTAGACTTTTCCTCAATATAGAAACCACTATTGCCTAAACATTATGTACAACATGGACAAATAAAAAAAATATCTTAAATTCACTAAAATAATAATTATAATATGAAAATTACTTTACCTTCATTATTACTCTCATCTGAATCACTATCGTAGCTTTTTTTTTCTTTTTTTTTTGTAATTTCTTCATTTTCTGTAGCTGACGACTCTTCAATAAATTTTTGGTGCCATGCTTTACTAAAATTATCTGAATGTATTAAGTAAGATACATTGGATTAATAAAATTTTATTAATAGTAGATATTACAGATACATCAAGAAGTGATGCACTAAAAAAAAAACAATAATTTATGAATAATAATAATATAAACCAATGATAATATTTAAAACAGTTAATATTATGATGTAACTATGTAATTATTTACAGGCGCCTCTAAGATGTACTTTTGACACCCCGATAAAATACTATAGGTATTAACTATACTACTATACTAAAAAAAAACTAACAAAATGGAATTGAAATAAGTATGGCCTAATTACAAATAATTAGGTCAGTACCTATATTTAGTAACTAGTAATAGTATGAATTATTTTTAATAAGAGTGCAATAAGTAATAAGTAGGTATAATGAATAGTTGAAACAAGTACTTGTCCTAATGTGCATGAGTTCTTTTTACATTTTGTTATTAAAATTTGTCTCTAGTGACGCTCTTGTACTTACATGTACTTGTATATTATACAATAAATAGCTAGCTATCTAAAATTCTTACCATATGTTTTACTACGGCCAACTACCTTAACACGGTATGTTTCCCATAACGGTTCTGGATCAACCGCATCCTTTAACTCATTGCTAGTTACTCTGGTGAGTGGCCATCGACAAAACTTAATAGCACCTTCGGCTAATTTCTCCTTGTCTACTAGCCAATTGATAGGTATCACACTATAGTCCTTGGACTCGGGAAAAACTGCCAGAACCCATTTTTTTCTGAATGATGACTGCAATGTATAATACAACTTTTGAAAAAATGATAAATAATAGTGGAAAAATATGAATTTTTCGGATTTATTGTTGTATGTAGACTTAAAATTACTTGTGTAAAAGAAATATTAACAAAACCAAAGTATTTTCTAATATAAAAAAATATATTTGGTTGAGAGAATAATAAAATGAGAGGACGCTATATCCATGTGTTTGTTGTCTCTGTCTTACAAACGTACCTACGAGTGTACGACATAGAACATCAACATCTCGGTTCACTAGTTTCAATAGTGTGCTGTTTAGGTAAGAACATTATGTATGCACAAGTATGGGCGATTTTTCCGACATTTTAATTTTAAAACAAGATATGGGTAAGTGAAATATCACAAATTAAAAATGATCATATTATCTCGCTTGAAAATTTAAATATCGAATAATAGTTGACGCTGAGAATACGTAATGTTCTTATCTAAACGTTTGATAATAGGTGAACTTACTCTAATACCTATCAAAAATAACAGCATAATTATTGAAACTAGTGAACGAAAACTTGCCATGTCGTACATGCCGTGTAAGACGGACACGACAAATGTATATGGGTAGCGTCCTAGGTATAAGTACTAGGTAGGTACTTAAAGTTTAAACTATGCATGGCCTGACCTTTTCGTACACACGTAGGTACCAAACGAGTTACCGTCTGAAGTCTACAGAAAAAATGTTTTTAAAATATATTATTTCACTTACCTTTTTTGAACTTGGTGTATTCATCGTACCTATTTAGATACTATTAAGTATTAATACTATACAGTAATTATAAAATGTTCAAAGCACAGAAAAACCGTATTAATTGCTTCACGTTTATTACAATAGAAAATGCAATAACGCAGTGTTCAAAATATTATGTGTGGTGACTGATGGCCGGTAGGTGGGAAGCGATACCCGCGCTTAAGCGGCGAACGTGGGATATAGATAAAACAAAATTTGTTTTATCTATTTATATTTAATATAAAAATACCATTATATTTGTCTATTTATAAATAATAATTGAATTAATATAAATCTTTTTCCATCACATCACTACGCTGTTGTTGTACTGTTACAACAACTTGTTTCAGAGATGTTAATACGTCAACGTTTCTGGGATGTTTATATGTAAACTTAAAATATTTGTAAAACTAAACCGTTTACACGATGTTTTGGTAACGTCGAAGTGCGATGTTAGCATTGTAACTTATATCATACATCGCAACAATGTTTTGTAACCTAAAATGCACAGTGGGCAGTTCTATACAGTTTGGACTAATTTACCTCGTCGTTACAAAACATCAAGTTTACCATACCATTATTATAATAAGAACACGATATTTCAGAGTAAGTTGCACTGTCGCTATCAAATTATTATATTATATAGCTGGGGTGGCCAAACCGCTACTCGAGTCACAGACTTGCGTGCGGCTCACGTCTTATAGTAAGACCCAAAACATTTTTACTATTATAAAAACCTGCAAAAAAAATATATTTTATATAATAATATAATAGGTATTATATTATGAAGACAAACTCATTTCGTACAAAATAGATTTAATCTAACATTATTGTATGTTTTTACTTTCTATCATAGACTAAGCTGATATAATGGGCGGAAACGACAGTGATGGCAGGTGACGGGGGAAAGCTCGCAAAAGGTTACTCTGTTATCATCAACACTGGCCATTGAATTTTCTCAGCGCTACCGGTTATTTTATTTGGAGTCACGTTTATATATATCGGTCCCTGTTTTATACAGATGACGTTATAAACTCTCAATGCCCATTGCGATTTGTAACCCCCCCCCTCCGCACATGCATCTTGTACATACTTTCGGGGGCCACTGATAAGCTGCCCGTTTTCAGTC
>NC_042494.1:159370941-159390744 GCF_005508785.2 Acyrthosiphon pisum
CAGCGTCGTAAAAGCTTAATTGTTATTTTTTCAACATTCAATAACGTTCAAACAACGCCCCAGTATAACAAGTACAAAAGTCTTGGGAATTCAATCTTAATGCAATCGATTTTATAGCATTACCATATTGAAAATGTTTAACATTATATTTTATATTCGGAATGGTAATACATGATAAGAATACTAATGAAATTATAGACAATTTATATTATTAAATTATCAAACTTTTCTTGGAACGTTAATCGAAATCAAATTATTTTAGATTCTGAACAGAGCGATGGATGTATTGATTTTACAACTTTGTAAATTGTTGTGTCTGAAGTCACTTTTTTGGATACCAAAAAATGATCTGGTCATCTGCAATTTCGATGGAATTTTTTTGTTGAAATTGGATCTAGCTGGTACTTTTGGGATGTCAAAGTTGAAAAATCTCAGTAAATTTTAAAACAAAATATATCAAACATATGCTTTGCTAAAATATTATTGTTATTAATACAATAAAATTGTTTGATAACCTTGGATACGAAAAAGTTAGACCATGTTCGGTCAGAATCAATTTTTCATCGTTTACAATGATTTATCATTGAATTAAAATTTTACCCAATATCTATCTTAATGGATGCTCAATAATGAGGTACACTAGACATCTACTATTGTACATCAGATTGGTTACCTCACTTTTCCTCATTTTTTTTTAGGTATTTATCTAGTGTACATTTATTACACATTTTATAATAATTTTTTCATTTTATTGATTTTCTGTAAACGTTTATTAGTTATCACTTATTACTTTTGTAGTTGATCACTCTGTTAAATTTAAAATGACATGTAGTGGTTATACCTTCCATCTTTGTAGATGGACGAAACAGTTAGTCAGATATAAACGATTTACCCACATCACTAGTACCTACTAGTTTTAATTTTAATTGATGTTTGTAGCTCAGTACATGCACCTTATTATAGTAAATATTTTGCACATAAATAATTACAATAATTATTGCCAATTAGATACCTATGTAAAACGTTTAGTTAAGTATTACCATTTTTTTTCTGAGTGGTATTTTTATATTTTTAGACTTAGGGCGTTACAATAACTATTTAATTATAAATACCTTTACCGACTTTATTTTTTTTCATGGATAACTTATCTTATAATATGATTATATCGTTTTCGTAGTAACACTGTTAATTCGAATTCGTTTCTCAATTTATTACCTGCAAACAAAGAAATAAAAAAAAAATTTTAATTATTTCCATTTAATATAATACTTATATGTTTCATAACATTAAATGATAAAAGACTATGGCTCGATCAGTTTAGTGTCCGGTCGGGTGGCTTAATAAATACCATCGAGACCACAACATTAATACGATTCCGTTTAGTTTATCCGAAAAACGGGCGAGAGATTGTTTTATAAAGCTGGCGCGTGCTCGTCACATAATAATAACATCATCATCATAGATTTTTAACGTTTTACTCGATTTTTTTTTTCGGTAACCGTAAGAAACATTCCACATCAGCTGCAAAGGAGTACCGTACAGAAATAAAAAACGTTCGACGTATTCAACATCGCAATAAAACGAATAACATCGTTATGACACGAAATCATTCCTCGCTCCATTCCGAATCGAACAGTTCTATACAGTTTGGACTAATTTACCTCGTCGTTACAAAACATCAAGTTTACCATACCATTATTATAATAAGAACACGATATTTCAGAGTAAGTTGCACTGTCGCTATCAAATTATTATATTATATAGCTGGGGTGGCCAAACCGCTACTCGAGTCACAGACTTGCGTGCGGCTCACGTCTTATAGTAAGACCCAAAACATTTTTACTATTATAAAAACCTGCAAAAAAAATATATTTTATATAATAATATAATAGGTATTATATTATGAAGACAAACTCATTTCGTACAAAATAGATTTAATCTAACATTATTGTATGTTTTTACTTTCTATCATAGACTAAGCTGATATAATGGGCGGAAACGACAGTGATGGCAGGTGACGGGGGAAAGCCCGCAAAAGGTTACTCTGTTATCATCAACACTGGCCATTGAATTTTCTCAGCGCTACCGGTTATTTTATTTGGAGTCACGTTTATATATATCGGTCCCTGTTTTATACAGATGACGTTATAAACTCTCAATGCCCATTGCGATTTGCAACCCCCCCCCCTCCGCACATGCATCTTGTACATACTTCGGGGCCACTGATAAGCTGCCCGTTTTCAGTCTATTATACATATCTTAGTCCGTGGTTTTTATAATGATTCGCATCCTACACACAATTTATTACGTTTTATATCTTATAATATCTTATTTACGATAATCGAGAACCTGGAATTTTTCCGCTCGTGGCTCTCACAAGTTTTTCATTACATTGTGCGGATCGCGACGCTCTTATCGCTGTGACACAAAACACCTAAGTCCTGGTGACGTAAAATCACATTTTGTACGTAATCGACGTGGTATAATATAAATTATAATGACACAGACGGCTTTCTATCCGATTGGAATATCTATTATCCCCGGAACGTGGCACTTCACACGTAAATGGTTGGGACAAGCGGAAACCAATATTAATTATTATCCAAAATCCACTGCAGCGTATTGACACGCGAGAAAATTGGTTTTCGGTGGAACCTAAGCGCCTCTAACATCAATAGAATAATGACGATAATAACTATATTGTATAATAATAATAGCAAGTATTTCGGCCCACGTCATCTCGGGGAATGTGACCCGCGCTGATCAAATATTATGTACGGCAAGCGACCATTTCCAAAGATTTAAAAAAAACTGGAGAAGAGCAATCGAAGTATAAACAGTATAATATTATTATTAAAACAGTGCATTAAAGTGTAAATTAAAAGAAAAATATGTATACGATTCGTTTTTGCATATTTCTATAGGAGTATATAAACTGGTTAAGAAACATAGTTAATGATCTCCAGATATTAAATATGAATGCCTCTGTGTACACCATTTTCAGCAGTAGCAAGCTGGTCTCGTGGAGATCCGGCAACGGGACGATATCGTGATGTTATTATCCAGGTTAACTATATTATATAGGTAGTCATTATTGTATAATAGTGTTGTTGGCTGATTGAGAACTAAACTTGTTTTATTTTCATTATGGAGCGGATGAAGCTAAATTTTGATGCGTCTTAATTTTAAACCTAAATTCGAACGAGTAATTATTTCCAAGATATTACATAATATGTATAGATACTATTATAAGGATAATAATCCTTAAAAATGGTTTTAAATATCTTTAAAATAGATGTTTTGTTTAATCTAATACGGCTAATTATAATATTGCACTAGTACAGTTTTTATAAAATCAATCTATAATGTCGATAGAATAATAACTTAAATTTTCAAAACATAATGATTTGAGTACACCAACATTCTAAAAAACATCTAAAAATGTTTATTATTATTGCCTGTTGGATAAAATAAGTTGGTATAGCCTCAGGACACCGCTTAAAATAATATGCGGTATCCAAGTATTTGATAACAAGGTCATGAAAACGTATACTTTCGATTAAATTAATTTTTAAATGAACAACCGACGGAAAGCGTGCTCGGTGAACTACCCTGTATACACCTACACATAAACACGCACAAACGCCCACTCGGTGGCAAACGAGCACTTGGTTCACTCGTCCGGTGGTCGGAGGCTAAACGTGTGAAACCTTTTGCGCGGCCCGGAAAATCGTCCGTCGCTGCGCGAATAATATAACACACGCTAAAACGGCGCTCTACGGGGGCGGTGAAGGGGGGGTCGCTGCTCGTCCGTAAATATATTTCACGTCAGATTCTTCGACGAAATGAAGAATAACTGCCGGCCGCCCGCCGCGAAAGGTAAAACGGTAAATTTTCCCCGTGGTTGGGAGGGGGCGAGCTCTGTACCTCCCCTGAAACACCCTCTCCTCGACCGTTCCCGGAATTCCGGACCCGATCCCGAGGGACCGGCATTCAGCTGTAGCGCGCCAGTTCTACACACACGCCCTGTGTGGGACCACACCGACACACGCGCACACTCGCCCCGCACAGCACTTAATAATATGCACGTTGTGCCCTTATCGCGCACCGTATACAGTATATATGTATGCGATGTTATGTAGACGTTACGGGCACTCTCCTCCCCCCTCCGTGCTCGGCCAAGGGTTGTTATAATAATACAGACAAGGAGGGGGTTGATGTTATACACGCACCTATACGATATCTGTATCCATATATTGTAATGTATGGACACTCAATATTTATTCCCGACGTATTATATTATATTATTATACACACTCCGCTGTCCAGGTACACAGATTTTCCGAGGTTGTTGTTGTTGTCGTCGTTGATGTTGTTGCATTGTTGTTATTTATTAGGTTATACCTGTAATATTATCATCATCACCATCATCGCCACTATCGCCACCGCTGCCGTTACCGAAGGAGATAATAATAATATAAAAATGTCCAGAATTGCTTTGAACGTTTTTCCCGTAGTGTTGCCCCTGAAGTCTATCTATATCGACCCGAAGCTCTTTTCTGACCGGTACGTACGACGCGGATAGAATTGCGTAGACCTACATATTATATTATACACATAAATCTACGGAAAGCGTTGGATTTATCGAACCCAGTATACGTATGAAATATCGTGAGATTCTATTGAACTATAGCGAATTATTATAATGAAAATAATATTGTACCAGTAGGTGTTGTACGGGCACGGATCCGGGGTTGTTGGTAGTATAAATAATGAATTCGTCTATTAAACTACGAACAAATAATATATATTAGGTACGTATTTAATATTTTAAATACTAAAATATACAAAATAAATCTTTAACAAACCATTTGAAAAATTTGACATATTGAAAGGGACATTTTTCGTTTGAAAAGTAATATTATTACAGATTAAAATATAATATTAAATCTGAATTAGGAGGGAATATAAATGCAAATAAATAATTATTAATAAGAAAACAAAAATTAAATATTCAAAAAACATTTTTTTTTACTATATCTATCTAGATACAAAAAATTTTTCGATTTTCTGTTAAACACGTGTATTTAATTTTGGGTATCTCTCTTCGTCGGTTTGCACAATAACACATTTTTGTTGAATTATAAATAATAATATTCACAAAACAATAATATTGTCTGCAGTCAACACTATTGATTTTATCGTTATTTGACATAATAGAAACAGTCATAGTACACTTTCACTTGCCGCCAAAACTGTTTAACTAAAACTTACAACTGATTGGATATTTGGATTACTAAATAATTTTGATTTTTGTTTTTCATGATGATTCAGCCAGGTTGGAATCATTTTTATAATACTGTTAAATAGTATAATATATAGTAATATTGATATTTTGGTATTTAGATTTAGATTATGTATTGTATATATGTACCTATTGTATAGTACCTAATTAGTATAAAAGCTGTTCTTAGCATTTTCGGTTGTATATTATACTGTGGTAAGAAATAATAAAAATAAATAAATAATATTATGTTTTTAATGTAACAATATTAAGTGGTGTACTTGTACTGTAGTGTATATAGTATTGATTTCCGCATATTACCTTATTGTGCATTCAAATTGGACAAAAATGAAACGTTTCAAACCATCGCCGATAACGCGTAGAAACGGTTACATTCAACAACATGCGTTAAAATATTAGCGGCCCCGTCGATGGAAAACCACACCAGTGGAATGCACCGCCTGCTCTGATAAGACACAGTTTTTGTAAGAGATCGCATCGACTAATGAACCCTGCAGCCCGTACGGAATCGACCTTAGGGAACCCTGCTGTGAAAGCTCCACGCCCAGGACCGTATAGATAAGCCACGTGTGTGGACTTTGTCCGTTTTTATACAATATATTATTACCATCTATGTATACCCATGTTCAAGCCATATTATCATTGTGTCCGATACAGTATTATACCCTAACCGTATTATACGCGCGATTGTTTCTAATTCCACGTATTGCCACGTGTACTGTATGTATTATAATTACAGTTATTATTCCACCATACATCGAGTAGGTAACCCAAAGTCCGATGCCGTTGTTGCCCTTCGAGAACAATTAAATTGGTTGTCCGCATTAGATCGCACTGATTATACGTATACAGGATGCCACCACCAAGCTGGATCACCCCCATTTTTTACCTTAATATTACATTTATTCGAATTCTGATTTTTTTTAAATAATTTATAATTATATAAATACCATAATATTTTAAACGCCACAGGGGCAATACAAACATTTATTTTTCAAACGAGAACTCCTACCTTTTTTTACTTCAAATTATTTAGAAAGTAATTTTCTTGAAAATGTCGATGTATCTAAATTAAAATTGTAATTACTAGTTTCTGAGTAATTAAAATGTTTGGGAGTAAAGGAGTGTTAATACCGTGTAGAATAAAATCCATATTGTGTACAACTCTGTAGTTGAAGCAGACGTGAGACCAGTCTTCTCGAAAATGGTTTTCAATTTGAAAAATGTAGATATTATATAGTTTAAAGTTTTTGAGGTACCTAATTGACAGAATTAATACATTTAATTTTGAAATCGACTTAAAAAATTCTCTATATAAATTTACGATTTACAGTTATCCTAACTAAATAATATTATATTCACGATAAACAATACTGAAATTAACACATTAAAATTTATTTTGAAACTATGTACACATGTGTATTTAATGATTGTCCGTAATTTGTTTCAGTAATTTATCGCTGTGAGAAAAATAAAATCCATTGATAATAATATGCAGTCCTTGCAAGTTGCAGCCATATATATTCCCCCGCCGTAATTAAAATTTCATGTTCACGAATTCGATCATCAACACTAAATTTAGATCGGAACAATTAAATTAGTTTTCGCGTGAGGTAAAATAGTCTTGAATTTAAAATGACAATATACCGTTTTACTAATTTGATTGCATATCATGATAACAATTTACATAAAAGCATCAAGATCCAATTATATAAAATATAGTTCAATTTCAAAAGTGTATATTGCTATTAAATTAAATGTACAGTCGTACAAAATAGATTATTAGCAGGTCAGATGTATATATGTTGGTGCAGAATGTTAGTTATGGTTTCAGCTAAATTTCAGTTTGAGATTCTATGGGTATAATAATTTGGGTACAACACCATTGCGTACGGCCCTTATTGAGGGTGCGGAGTGTGTAGTATTTTAGGTAGGTACACGATTGGCTATGTTCTGTCCTAAGATTCTTGTGCAATGTTGCCGGATTTTCTTTTCGAATGAGGTACCACGGAAAAAAACAATTTGAACAAAAAAACAATTATTAAGAAATACTCTAATTATTTTTAAATATTACGATATTCAATCTGTTGGTATATTATAATCGACAATTACAATCGAAAAGAAAAAATATGGAGTCGGATAGTGTTCGTCGAACTCACAGCGACCAATTTCATAGTCACACAATTCTGATCACGTCTTAGTAGTGCCAAATTCATATGATCAGCGCCCAAAAGACGTATTAATCAGATGGATCGAACAGTCCAACAGATAGAAAACGTTTAGATCAAACTATTAAAGCCATAAAAATGAGTATATGATTTAACAAAATATTTGACGAGTGGGTATCTATATTTGTTACAGGTACCAATTATGGGTTACAATTTATAATTTATTATAATTTATTTTTTTTTTTAATTCTCAAATTTTTAAAATTTCATTAGGTAATCAATTGCAAATATATAATTAATTATTAATATTAGTATAGTTAATTGTATTTATTATAAAAATAGTAAGTAGATATAGTATAAATAAACAGCAATATTGCTCGGAAAATCATTGTACACAATCATATTCCCAAAACAGTACGTCATACGCATTAATATTTACCAAACAAATTTAAAACAGTGTATATAACCATAATAATGAAAGATGACTAATTGTCTAAAATCACATATTTTATCATAACTATTGATATTTATAGCTTATAAAAAAATATGTCATCCATTTAACAAATTCAAATTATTATTAATCTTGATTCATTATAATATGTACAACGCTATGTAGATCAAAGTAACACAAAGCATATTGTATTTTTTTGGGAAGCATTAATCTTTATGTATTTCAGTAAACCATTTTATTAGTTAGAATTCATTTAGAACATTAAGTATAGAATTATAAGTATGATTTATATTAGTAAAGATGGTTCAAAGGAAAATAAATAAAAGTTTTATTTTTTGCACTTTTCATATTAATTATATGCGTTGAAAATAAATAAACGCAATAAAATTCATTGTTATTTCTTTTATCTAAATACTTATTGAAGTGAATAAGAATATAAAAATCCATTTCGTCAAAAATAAAATAATTTATGCTTAATATATTATTTCCTAACGAATATTGTTTAAATAGTTCAGTTCGAGTTAGAAATTGTAATTTATTGGGAGAAAAAAATTAGAATACAATTTTTTATTTAAACTTATAATATTTGTTAAATAACATCGACAAAAAATGTTCATATTTAAAATGTAAGATTTAAATGCAAGAAATCAGTGATATAAGTTTCTGTAAAGTTTGATATTAAAAAACCTAAATTAGGATTATTATTTGTTAACCTTTTCACTGCTGAATTAATTAATTTTCCAAGCATATTGAACAGGGGATAACATTTTTTTTTCAATATTTTTTTTATTTTGTGTATCTTTGGATTTTCCTAATCATATACCATATGTTCATGTTGTCACATTAATTAAAACATTTATTGTTTTTTTTCTTTCATAAATGATGGACCTTATACTAATAGACCTGAACTGTGTATAACAACAGCATTACGAGCGGCATGCAAATATCTTGAAGTGATGCAGGCTGTCATGACGACAAAATTCAATAATCTATTTATCTAACCGTATTACCCCGCACTACTTACATATGAGTCACTCAGTCACCGAAAAGCGCCCTCTACGTTTTCACGTTCAATGTTCAATCACTTCTTGTCTTAATAGTATAAGAGGTCTACGCGTCCGTAGCAGTGAAATGAATTCAATGATAATAATATAATACCTATACAATTATTATTATTATTTTTTATTTGCAAATTATTCTATATATAGTTCTGACAAACTAAAAGTATACATTAGGAAAAACACAATATAGTTTGCTTATAATTGAATGGGAAATCCTTAAAAATGTTGACAAATAAAAATAGCTGGGTTGATATAGGTAATACAATACATATTGTACTCTGTTCAGGATAAGAATGGTACCGGTTTTCGTTCGGTGGCGGTCAGATGATGCTTCCCCACCAAGTCAACCACCAATTTCGGAATTCGGAACGAAGTCCATGTACACAAGTCAGCCACCCGGTACCGCTCTTACCCTGAATACTGTATAGTATTTTATTGAGATCTATATTTATTGTCAATAACTTTACATTTTAATATTAAACAATGTTACTTATAGGTATTTATAAAATACACATTTTGTTGACAATGTTGTTTTTGACTAGGGTTTCTGTAATATAAAATAGTGATATATAATCACTTAATTTTCTTAAAATGTGTGAAAATATGTAATACAATTATATTATAATAAAATATAAAATTAATTTACTGATATTTTTCAAACTATCGTTAAATTAAAGAGAAGCTTTTTATACTTTTAAAACAAATTTAATAAAGTTTCTTTTTATGTAAGCTAAATCATTTTTCTTAGTCTCACTTTTAAATTAATTCATGGCATTTTTAATTTATTTTCACATTTTGTACCTCAAAGACTAAATTATAGATATTATGATATTGAAATTAGGAGCGTAATATAGGGGCGTGTTATCATAATATTTTTACACTACTTTCATTTAAATATACCATGTGGAACACACATTCTTTGTGTTTTTAGTTAAATTATGCAATAAAATGCATTAAACTTAAAATATGCAAAAATATGTGCAAAGATATGCAAAACAAATAATAGATCATGTGTATCAATATGAGGAATTTCGTGTACATTTCCAACTGAATTTGTAAAAGAACTTTGCAAAAAAACACACCAATGTATCCTAGCTCTTATCAGGTATGACTATGTATTTTAATTAAAATATTGTATTTAAAGCAAACTGTTCATTGGGTAACTTTTTTAATCCAACTATCCACAACCAGACGACCGTACGTGATATGTCATATTATAAATTAAACTAAACACATTGCGTGGCTTGGTGTGGCGCAGTCCGTACACTCAACTGCGGAATGCTCTGAATGTACGTATCAGTCGGTGTTGCTAGCTCCCAGATGGGTGACCACCCGGGATTTTTAGCTACAGACCCTTGCCACACACTCCCTTCCCTCCCCCTACGAATAAAAAAAAACAGCTAATGGCCATAATTGCTGAGTTCAATAAAAAAAAAAAAAAAAAAAAAAACAACACATTGCCTACATAATAGTCATTGTTATTAAAAAAATGTTATGCCTATCTTAATAAATAAATTTAGTATAAAATAATTTTCTAAATTAAATTTAAGTAAGTAGATGTTTAATAAAAAATATCTAATAGCTAATCATTTTTATTAGATTAATTTTTAGGTTGACCATTAAAATAAAAACTAAACTAATTTGTTGGCCGTAAACATTTAAAAGTGAAATAATGAGTAATACAAATCTCAAGACAGTCAAACACTAAATTTAAAATGTATAATGATTATAATTCACCTATATACACAGTATCCTTTATTACTTTGAATTATGGATTCAAATTTATAAATTATTTTATATTTGACGTGGCGTGTTTGATAAAGATAAAATATTGAAAATTAGACACATGAAAGGAGTAATAATAAACAAAGTGTAGCAATTGAGACATTTGTAATAATTTAATATTAAAGTTAATAGATCTTAGAGTCTTAGATTTACTCAAAGAACTTAAGAACTACACATAATATAATTCAAATGTATTATACCCATAGTTGAGGACTATAATGAATAGTGATAGCACGGGGTACTTATTTACTTTTCCTCAGTGTATTAATTTTGTGTGTAAATATAATACAACACATCCTAATGCGTATTTGAATTTGATAATCTCCCGCAATTTTGACACTCAACAGACACATTTTAGTCATCATAATATGAATATTAGGATATACCTCCACTGGGAGGTCTTTTCACTTTGTGTTTCTTGTATGTATTAATATTATATCAATTCAGCTTACCGTTCTATTACTGTAACAGATTGTCAATAAACAATTATGCAAAAAAAATAATACATCTAATGAATATATGAAGTTCCATCAATTCTTCTCTTAAGATTACAGCCGACTGCAACCCTCAACATCACTTGTACTTATTGTATAAAAATAATTTTTATAAATCGTATAATAAATATTTAAAATACAAAAAATAAATATATTGTGAATATTGTGTGGGCAATTAGTAATATGCTTTATTAAAACCACAATTCTCAGCGCTAAACACGAAGTAGGTATTGTAAGTTGGAAATTTAAAAAATTGTACATACGAATTTAAATTGTATTCTCTGCTGGTTTCTTTTAAAAGAAAATTTATATTTAAAGTTTTAAAAATAAAATACTTTAAATGTCCTATTATTTAAAAAACTAGGCTGGAGCTTACGCTACATCTTAAAAATGCACTGCGCCTTATTAATACGATTTGAATATAAGAAGCTAAAATATGTGACCTTTATGGTTATTCCTTTACATTGTTACATGTCTGAACTTCGTAATTATTCGCCATGGGATTATATTATGGAGTACGTGTATTAGGTACTATAATGCAAGTTCTCTAAGATAATGGTACTTACGGTTATGTGTGCAAATTTCCTCGAAGAGAGTAACGAGAAAATTTATATTATAACCACAGAAGAGAAAACTTGCCCAATAGATTAATGAATACTGAATGAAACTTTATCAAAAAGGTGGGCAAGTGGATGTCGCTCTGTTGTACAGTAGGTTACAAATGTGTCACTCTATAATGGATGGTATTAATTTTGAATTCAATGATATAATATCATTGTATAAGATAAACGATTCTGAGCGGAGACGGTATGTCAGCTTAGGTATAAGACATATTATATACTTATCTATGGTATTAAAAAAAAATTGACCTATAATAGGAAGGTACCTATAATAAATTCCAAATTAATCATATCACAATATCCATTAGGTACTTATAAAGCGTTATACATCAACAACAAACCTTGATACTATCATAAATATATAATAGTATACTTTAAAAGTTTCAAGTACCCACGAATAATATTATACAATCACAACAAAATAACTAAAATAGTTATTCTAGGTTTTTTAATACGTAATTTCGTACAAATTTTAACTTAAAATGAGAATAAAAATAAACTGTGCTTATGTATTTTTTAGATTTTTTGGTAACAGAATTAGCTACTTACGTGGAATCTTGTTTTACATTTTCAGTCCTTAGATATAAAAGTTGAATATTTTATAAATTTTTAACTACAAAATAATTATTCAATTTCAAATTTGATAAATTTTGTAAAAATTTGAACTTCAAATGCTTATAAAAAAAATTGTGACTATGTATTTTTAATATTTTTCAACTGCTATTGTGACAATAAATCTGGAGCCTTGCATTTCAATTTTCACGCTTTTTACCCCAATAAACAAAATTTTATTGATATTTATAAAAAAAAAAAACTAAAAAAATTGAAAACTGACAATGTCTGTAAACAGCTTAAAAAGAGTCAAAATATTTTGAAAATTGTATGGTATGTAAAAAATAAAAATATTAACATTCAGTGAAATTTTCAAGTATCTACAGTCATTCGTTTTTTAATTATATCAAAATAAGAAAATCGTTACATGAGAAATCGAGTGAATATCAAATGTTGTAAAAATATGAATTTCAAACGATCATTAAAATTTAATTTGACTTTCTTATAGATATTGTTTGTTTGATAAAGGTAGATAATCTTATAAGGAATCTTGTATTACATTTTAAAATCTTAGATTTAAAAAGAAAAATTTTTACGAATTCTTAACCCAAAATAATTTTCTAATTTTCGTGATTTTTACATATTTTCTCAATTTTTGCACTTTAAATACTAAAAAAAAAAAACTGTGACAAAGGATTTTTAATATTTTTCAAATATCATTTTAAAAATATAGTAGGAGCCTTGTATTAAATTTTCAAGTATTTTTACCCAACAAATAAAGTTTTATTGACATTCATAGAAAAAAAAACTAATAATATTAGAAACTGAAAACGTTCCTAAACAGTTAAAAACAAATCAAAATATTTTGAAAATTTTATTATGTAGAGAAAATGGAAATATAAACAACTAGTGAAAATTTCATGTATTTACGTTCATTTGTTTTAATGTTACACCAAAAACCAAAATCAATTTCCTCGAAAACAGATTTTGTGTAAAAATTCCCGTTTTTCCTTGATTTTTCTTTTGTTTTTCACGGCGCTTTTGAAAACTATAGGAAATTTCAAGTTTTGACCTCCCGAATGCACCAACTAGATTCACTTTCCCATCAAACAAGATACTGTTGAAGAAAACCGGAGAAGTTTTACTGCCCCAAACCATGATGACAGACGCAAAAATTAAAAAATTAAAAATTAAAAAAACACACAGCATTGTAAAATCAATACATTCATCGTTTCACTCAGAATCTAAAATAATTTTAAATTATGAAATTATCATAAGGTACATTAGGTATAGAATAATTATATATATTTGAAAATATACAATTGTGCATTTTTTGATAGTTAAGACTTTTTACAAACGTGAAATTTTGAGCACGATTTTTCGATGTTTTTTTTTTTATAAATCGAGAATGCCGCAATTGAATTTCTATTCATCCTTTTTAATCTGGTAAATATATATTACATTTTATGTATAGTATAGCAAGAACTACAGTATTGTATACACTAATAATATATAATATATCTTATACTGATGTACAATATTATTCTATTGGAATGCATACTATTTCAGTATAAAAAACACTATTTCGTTAAGTGCACTTGTTTAGAAATTTGGTTTAAAATTTAAATCAACTTCATATATTTTTATTTGTTCAAAATAATATAATTTGTCATATTATGTGTATTTTGATAGTGTTTTGTAATATTTTCTGCGCAGAGAAATAAAATAAATTATTTTAACTAGTTCGGAGAATGGTTTACTTTTCCGAATAACGGATTAGGTAGTATACAAATTTCAATGTATAAAAGTAGAATTACATCTAAAAAAAAATTATTTTTGAAATTATAAATTAAGTATTCTTCAAAGTTATGTCTCAACACGTGTTGTAATTTTGAAAGTATGCCAAATAATATTCTTAAAAATAATATGGAATATTAAGGATTTCTTGAAAAAAAATTGAATAAAAACCATAAAATAATAATAAATGTTATCATTGATGTATCACCGAAATACTGAATATACCCAAATCTGATATCACAAGTTTTATTTTATATTACATTTCTGTCTGTTGGAAGTCATATCGATATTTCTTATACACGAGTAAAACTTATAATCTCATATCAGAATTATTAGGGCTTTTACGAAAAAAAGAACTAATACAATTATTCTTAAGTGGGTCGCTTGAACGTGTGTGCTAATGTAAATCATATTGTGTTTTGTGTTAATAAACTAAGACATTAAAAAAAATGTTTCTGTATATTTTTCATAAATGTTTTAAAAGATATATTTATTTTATTTTACGCTTTGGCAATATAAAAAAATCTCCATTTTATGTTTCAACTAGGTAGACCTAATTATCAATCGGTACATAATGATTTTCGAAGAATTTGTACTGTGTAGTGCTGTATCTACTTGAAAAAGTAATTTTATATACCTACTGGTATTTATTTATTTCATCAGATATTATATTTTAATAGAACATCTTATAAAAATGTAATTTAGCCATCGCTAAAGAATTCATAACAATTTTCTTTTCGAACTATATAATAGCTTCTAATATTTCTTTTCTAATATTACATTCTGCATGCTAAAATATGATCAAATTAAAAACGAATTTAGGATAATTTATAATTTCATGATGACTAAAGCATTTTTGTTTTTAAAAACACATAGTACTTCGATAGCTAATATAACTAATACATTGGAAATTACATCGAGACTCTTTTATTAATTACCTATCATAATACTGTGAGTTATGAACATGACATTTTTTAATTTAACAATAATGCAATGTTATCAACGTGATTAAACGGAAGTTAAGCGGTGACAAATTGTTAATTAATTTTAATTTAGTATTACGTTTATAGTTTTGAATCGTATACGAAACTTTGTCGAACTCATTCTTTTATAGTATCTCTGAAAACTAGAAGTAATTGTCTCACAACACTGAAAACACTTTTATACTTTTGTTGTATTAGATTTAAGCTGATAAAGGTATATTAGAGTTAGTGACTGTCTGTGTTTGGCGGCTAATTTCCTCCTGTGTCTACAGACCCAGAGCCTGCAGTTAGAGGAAAATAATAAAATTCCAGACTGAGCTGCTGCGCTGCACAACAATGGTGTAGGTGCGAACCTATACTGACACCTTTATGTAACTTTTCTAAGAAAACAAAATGTAATTTACTTTATTGAACACGTTTTAAATAACACGAATGTATAGATACACTTTGACTTTAAATTTCATAAAAAAATAACAGTGTAATTTGGACAATGAAAACGAATTTATATTTCTAGACATTAATACGATTTTCAGCAAGTTGGTACCTGCTACACCTCTAATATTCTAAAAAAAGCCGTTGCGATGGGATTAATTTAATTCTTGACGATATTTTTGTGAGGGATATTGAAATTATTTTTGTTTACAATTCTATACATAATATATTTAATACGTATATTATTACTTTATATTACTTCGTGTGAAAATCGAACGAGGAACTGTTTAATATAAAAACACAAAAAATAATGCAAGTGACTAAATTGTGTTTATTGCACAACATGTACTCAAACTATTCTAGTTATGTTGTTTCATGTAGACTCTATTAGTACTTGGGTAATTACGGTGGTACATAATAATACTGTATATTAATGTGTTGGTATAGGTTCCTAGAATTTATCATGGACTTAAATCTATTAATTCAAAACGTTTTTTTGTGTTGATTTAATACGCTGTGGCTCCATCCATAGTATATAACTATAATATAATAAAGATAAGTACCTAATATAATAATTTATTATTATATTATTATCAAAATATTGATTTGTTTTAAAATATTAAAAGTTTAGCCCACAGTACAACGATTATAAATCAGTTAAATAAGTACACATATATAATACCTATTATAATATGTATCAGTATAATAGTTTTTTTTTCTTTTTAACGTCAGTCTTTATATACATAGTAATGGAATTCATTACGCATAATAACGCATAATTCAATGTTTATGGTTATATTTTGTTTCAGTTTTATCAACAGTGTATACAAATATTATTAATAAATGATCGTATAAAATGCACAGATATTTTTTTGACGTTTTTATTTTGCATTATTACCATCGCGGGTAAAAATATCATCGTGTCCGAGTAATTTTCATCCCTATATTATTATGCGGGGAAAAATCGCTCTTCTTATGGCATAGATTTTTTTTTTATTATTATTATTATTATTCATTCTTTTGAGGTTCGAGCTAGTTGATGGATAACATGGCGATTTTGCATACATTGACGGCATAATGTGTTTTTGGACCGACACAATAAGAGATATTGATAGAGCACAGGACCCGTGGTAGGTACAAGCCTTCCGATCGACAATTCACCCACGTCCCATCGCAGTGCACGATCGGTTCTGTTTTATCCACGTTCATCCCAACCTGCTAAATTAAATGCAAAATGTCGGCATTTTGAATATTGCGGCGGAGAATGTGATCGGAAGAGAATATAAGTGCACACAAAGCGAAAACTAGTGATACAGAGGTGGACAGAGAGGCGTGAAAGAGTCACCCGAACGGAAATTGCGACCGAAAGAAACGTTCTGCCAACACCGGGCGTGAAAAGAGGAAATGGATTAGTTTTACTGAGGCGTCGATAAAACCATTGTCGAGATTTTTGTACATCCGTAATGTAAAGGATTGGACTACGCTCGGGAATCGAAAGACACTCATTAATTTACAGTTTTCGATTACAAATTAGACGGCGAAATTAATTTAATTAAAAAATAAATTGCCTTTGCGTGAACCAACATCAATGTTAAAAATCGTTTGATTTTCCTTGCAGCCCAATAAAACTTGTTTGAAATTAAATCAAATGGAAATATTATATCAATTCTTACTGGACTGTGACGACAGTTTTTATGAAATTAAAAATAGTGATGATAATCCGACACCCGATACACGGTAATAACTGGTGGACGCCTACACGATACGTATGTGGTGACTATTAAATAAGTTTAGTTGAACAAACTGTTGTTTTAATAATTAAGTTAGTCCCATACTCCCATATAATAACTATATTGTGGCCTATACTGGCTATACTGGTGTTTGGCTTCGGTCATGCCATAAACATGTTCTGATTACCAGGTGTTGAGGTGTCACCAGTTCCCGGATGGGTGACCACGCGGGTTTTAAGGACAAATCTCAAAGTCACATTTACACGCACGTGCTCCAAACCAACTGTACCCTCCTCCACAGTAAAATGCTAATGGCCTCAGTTGTCGAAGCCTTAACTCAAAAAAATAAAACAAAAACAATAACAACTACCTATATTAATTACATGTGAAGTGAGTTTTTTTTCATGAAACCGGGCACAATCTTATGAAATGCAAAATATTATAGTCTTAGAAGCTTAAAAATGCTTTATATTATTTAAACAATAATATTTTTCGATAAGTTTGTTGAAGTTTTCATCTTATGTGAAAATTAATGCTTGATTTATAGTTATGTAAAAATTAGAAAACTATTGAACTACAAACTAAAAAAACAATAAATATATTTTGGGATGTCTATGTATAAATAAAATGTATCTTAATAAATATAATATAATATCTATCTATAAGTTATATCAAACTTACCTCTGTAATAATAATAACTATCAAACGAAAAACCATAAATATAATTCATATTATTGTATAAAAATATTATAATTTTTTTTTTTTTTATTAATAACCACGTAAATTTGATTAATTCATTGTCATGAATGACATAATTTGAAAAATAATGATAGTAGTTTAACAATATATAATATTTTTTTAAATGTCTGTCCGCGAAATGTGAATTTTCGAAATATTTACATAATATTTAAAGGTTGTCATTAATGTTAACTTATTTTGACGTCTGTGATATTAAAATATACGCATAGATGAATAAGAGTTAATTTCCGTTCATGATGCAAACACATTGATGCGGCATAGTTAGATTGAATCTCAGTAAGATTAAAATCATGGGTTTTATTTTGATAACATTTTAATAAGTGGGTAGGTAGATACAACCTAAAAATTCATTAAAAAGTTCAAAATGATTTATTTTAAAATATTTAAATGCGTTAGCTTATACAGTCATACGTTTAATTCAAATAATATATTATTATAACGTTGGTTGGTTATGTAAGAGAAAAAAAAATTATGAAAAATGTTTAAAAATTATACACGTTGTGTTTATTACATTTGGTCTTAATGGTCTTCAAAAATTTACTTATTTTTCGTATATTTAATCTCCAGCGAAGAATGTTGTAAGTAGATACATTTAATATAATATTATGTAGGAATATTATACTAAATTCAATTTTGACTTGCGCTTACAAATTTAATTAAATCCTTTATAAGCGTTTCTATTACAGAAAACAGACATGGTAATAATAATAATAATAATAATAATAATAATAATAATAATAATAACATAATATAATATAATATTACATTATTACATTATTACACATGGCGTAGTTTATTTTGGAAATCACGTGTACATTCACTCAGTATGTCATTACCAATTATAAAACTTTATTTAAAACAAAAACCCAGAGTGCCAGAGACAATAATTTCTGCCAATTTAATTATACTCGGACGTTTTCATTTTTGTTCAATGCTACATCCTACATAAAATCCCAAATTTATTATTTTTAATATATTTTAAAGGGATTATTAATAGCGCGAACGGATAGATATTTGACATAAATATCTATCATTACGTTCGGAATGATTTATTTATTGTAATTTAATTATAGAACGAGTTTTGATAAAAAAAATATATATAAATTATAAATTCTTTTCTAAATATTATATTGGTCGTGAATTGACAGTGTGTATTTATCAATAAATTAAGTTCGGAGTATTACGTACCCGTAGACAGTTATATTTTGATGAGGGTTTTGGAATGACATATTATTCTGTAAGTAATCTCTTTATACACACAATAAATATCGGATAAATAATTGTCTTAAGACATATAAATATATATGCTCTGTAAATTGTTCCGCATATTCGTGTGTTATTATATTATATTGTTATAATATTTCGGTCCGATAAAAAATAAGAACGCATACATCTTAAAAAATGATTTACCGCCGCGGAGTAAGGGTGGATATATATTTAAAAAAAACACAATGGTGTAAAATAAATATTATTATCATTTCGAACACCGTGTGCACCGTAGTCCACACCACTGCAATATTATTTCGATACCTAGCAATTGATCTATAGCCTATAGTTAAGCCGGTCCCACACGACTCGTGTATTCGGCGAGTATAGTAATCGCGTATGTTCGCCGAGTATTTTGACTTGACGATTATGTCGCTCCTACACGACTCATATATTCGCC
>NC_042494.1:159390844-159392588 GCF_005508785.2 Acyrthosiphon pisum
AATTTATGTTTGCTCGTTGTTGAAATATACAATTAAGAGGATGTCAGCGTAAAATAAAACGTATGCAACGCTCCAGAGATGGCGTTGCGCGCTGTATCGGCGGCGCCACGGCAGGCCGTAACCACGCCATAAAGCACAATAAATTGCGTACAGCATAACTTGATTTATATTTATAGATTAATTACTTACTTTTTAAAATACATGTGACAATTGTATATTATAAGTTTCTAATTTTTTTTTAGTTAATATTGTTTATCATTAAACATTATATTTTTATTACGATTTACAAACAACCAATAAAACAAATTAAATGGTATACTCAGTACTTGTTCAGCTATTTAAAAAAAAAAAAATAAACATCATCAGAGGAATCAAAAAACATTTAAACAACTGGTTATCAAAATAATAACAAGATGAGCTTCACAGTCCGGTGGTGAGTACGACACCAATGACGGGATATCAATAATAATACAATAAAAAATATATAAAATCGTCGTGAAATAATATTATGTTTTGTTCTTACGGTATGTATAGACAAACACACGCCGAGAAATAATATGAAAACAATAATACGTTATTAAAATAATATAATATAACATGTCATCGACTATACGCGTGGACACATAGCAAAATGGTAGTTGTAAGTTAATTATTGTTGTACCGGAGTCCGAAGGGCAACGATATAATGTTGAGTATCGATATCATTCCGATTTTTCTGATATTGTATCGCAGTATACCGTAAGTAGTATTTTAATTTTTAAACATTAATATAAATTAATGAATATAAATATTTAATTAATAATATTATTAATTAAAAAAATGTCTTTACCTACCTATTAAAAATACGAAAAACAAACGAGTTCCATAAATATAAAACAATATCGATATCGAACATTTGTCACAATATCAATATCGTATCGAATTTTCGACATTGTTGCCCATTACTATAATACCGCACACTAAAAACAAAATTGAAAATAAAATTGAAAACAACGATTTTTACATCTAAATAAATTAGGACGTATATAATTTTGCTGACATAAAAAAACATCATTCGAAATTATATTTATTTTTTCTGATTCTCGTTAATGGAAACTGGTTGACTGCCAATTCATTTAAATATTGTAATTTAAAACTAACCACATTGTTTTTTAATGAAAACTTTGACAACAAAACAAATCCAATTGAAAATAATAACTTTTGTAGGTATGTTTATATAATAATAATAATAATAATTATTATTATTATTTGCTTCCAAAATGCAGTAATCTCATGAAAAATGTAGCTTATCATAATTCATAAATTATTATTATATCGAGGGATGGAAAATTGAATCTCAGTTTCTCAAAATATATTTAAATATTACAGTCGAATGAATTAAAATATCTTTTTTACGGTATTTTCATTTCAACGAATTTGTATTAATTATTTTAGAGGATTATTTTTTTTTATCCAAACTTTTATTTTGCATTTATTTATACAATGAGTAAATAACCTTTTAACCCCACTTTTACCTTTATAATTACAATTAATTTACAAAAATATTTAATCGTGTTTGTAAACTCTATAATAAAAATTGGAAATTATTACTCGGCGGAGCATGTCACAAGCCGCAGTAGGTACTAAATTTAATTAACAAACTATCCAGTTTATACTTGATCTTGTTTTCTTAAAATTGAATTTATTCTAGTTCTTTTAGAAAAAATTGCATAAACTAGATATCTTAGTATCTTAGTTATTATAC
>NC_042494.1:159392688-159401544 GCF_005508785.2 Acyrthosiphon pisum
CGTTTTTTTTTTTTTTTTTTTATTTATTAATCCCGCGGCAACTTAGGCCATTGGGAGGAAGGGTGGAACAGTAGATTTTTGACGGTAGGGGTGTGTTACACGTGGGTGTATTTTGGCAGAATTTTTGAATGGGGCACCCGTAGGTATCTGCCATGCCCCGGAGAGGGGGATGGCGGCACTTGTTCTCCGGACACCGTGACTTGCCCGTAGAAAAATGCCACCCAGTGACCGGGGATCGAACCCGTGACTGCGAGCACCGCAGCCGACGCGTTGACCGCTCGGCCACCTCTTCCCCATATACCGTTTTAATCATCTATTTAAATTTGACTTACATAATATTAGTTTTTCAAAAAACAAAATTATATTTAATCTTAAAAGGCAATAATTGGGTTGTTTGTTAAAACGTATATGAATTATAATAGTCGTGTATTAAAAATGTAAAAAGAAATATAGTCATTGATAATAAGAGTTACTAAAAATGTATTTTAAATTAATACCAGACGGGCCGCGGTAGACATCAATTTTTAATAAAATATTTTTTTTTTTTAAATAGGTAGGTATGATGCCGAGATATCTGTTACAAATAACTATAATAACTATTTAATGTAATTATTGGTTTTCTAAAGGGAATTCATATAAAAATTTAACAAATTTACTTCATCAGTTTTTATTAAATATAATGAAAGTGTATCGTAAATGTATGTTGTGTTTGATTCAATGCAACATCCAACGATGCTTTTTGTCTATATTTCGTAAATAACAGATAAGATAATTATAATTTTTAGATACATTTATTATTAATTATTAGTTAATAGTTTAAACTTCACGAAAATAGTGCGTTTTCGAACTAAAGTTTCTGAATTATCCAATAAGCAGATGTTTACTCAATTCAACATATTATCATCAAGACAAAATATATAGGTGATAAAATTATGTGATAATTCACTGTTTTAATAATATTTTTTTGGTATACGCATCGCCTTTACCTCTATCTCTTGTCGTAGTTATCCACTTCTGATTGGTTGATTTTTGTCCGTGTTATATAATATTATTATTATGTATGTATATGATTGTCAGCCAATAAGAAGTATAGAATTACGACATAGGTGGGGAATGCGTATCAAAAAATGGTACCTATATATTTTGTCATAATTATCATGTAGGACAAAAACGTATTATTTGACTGTATTATAAACAATATACTGACGTACTCGAGAATGCAACTTTATAATATCCATCAATTGTGTGTGCCATCTGAGATTTAATGAAATAAATCACGAAATCTGTTGATTTTATAGACATTTTTACTATTTCTTTTGTTTTGAGTACCTACATATTAATATATTAATGCGGGTAACTAACAAGATGGATATTTATTTTTTTTGCTTCTTAAGAGAATAGGTAAAGAGAAAAAATTATATCGCCAAGGATAATGGCCTCGAATTGCACGGCTCTCTATGTAATCTTTGTTTCTGACAAAGCTTTTGTCTGGTACGTAAAACATAAAAGGACAAAGAAATTCCGGTAAGTCTTTTTTTTTTTTTTTTGGTTTAGCCTAATTGTTATCTGAGCCGTTTTTTCAACCTCACTCTTAATTCCAAATGCTTCAGAAGATAAATAAATAAAAAAAAACTCTTGTACTATTCATTGAAATGTATTTTGTGTTGGCAACGCTGAGATGGTCTTTTAGTTTCCATTTGACAATAACACCGATTTGAGGACACTATTCATTAAAAACAAAAATCCAACGTTTTGTATTTAAGAACAAAAAATAATTAGAGTTTATGAGAGTTACGTTTTATTATTTTAGCTCGTTGTAATTTTTCTATTGCAATTATTATTATATTGTTAGATAAAAATGTATGTTTAAGTAATACAATTCATTCCAAAATTTCAGTAAAATACATGTTTTGATTAACTGTATAAAAAGTAAAACGATGTTACATTATATATCACTCCCTCTTAAATGTTTGTACCAAATTCATGTTATATCTTAAAAATAAATTTTAAGTCGACGATCATTAATTTTTAACAGCACAATATCATATAATATTATAGGCATCGGGTTTTTTTTTGTCTACGGACTTACAGCACAGTTCAAAATAATTAGCATACGTCCTGTACGTAAGTAAGTATTTAATGATGTTATAGTTCGAGCGCAGAGTGCTCAGCTCATGGCAAATAAGTGCATGAACTGCATCCGACTATGGATCGGAATTCGAAATCATAATAATATTGCATTAATGATGACATCGTGTAAGTACAATATAATATAATATTAGAATTCAATTTTTGAAAACTCTATTAGTTTCGCCCATTCGACTGAATGATTTTGTTCTCCCGACAAATACTCAAACAAATCCTATACCCGTACTTATAATTTCGTTACTTTCGTATAAAGTTCGTTTTTATCGTGAAAATTCGATGACAAAATATCGAGCAGCGACCTTCAGGCCGGGATTCCACGTCGATAATTAAATCCGTTTGTACATCGCAGCAAACAAGACTGACTGCGTTTTATATAGGCCAACATGTAAGTGTACAATATAATAATGTACTCACGTATAACGTATTTGTGAGCATTTGAAATATATAAATATATATATATTGGTTTATGTTTCGGGGATTATGCAATAACCCGTTTAAAATGTAGTAGGCCCCACCATATAGTTAGAATATTGGAATCCCACATACAACCCATTTGCCCGTGATTAATTCCGTTATTTTATTACATGTATATATTATGTATGTATATCAATATTAATATAATAGTTGTGCGTTTCGGATTTATGATTTTTTTCATTTAATTTTTTTTTTCTACAGCGATTTCGTAACACCGCTTTTTATTATTATTATTATTATTATTATTATTATTGTTACAATTGTGTGACCAGGTCGAGCTCAGTTTGGGCTTTAATATATATATATATTTTTACAATAACCACGTGGTCGGCCCTACCCTGCGGCGCAAGGATTCCTGCACTACTTACGAGTGTGTTATTATTATTATAGGTACCCATACTCGTATTGTTGGCCATATATCTGTGAGCGTAATCGCAGTTATTTGAACTAGCTTATCCTGTTATCCTTCTCCTCGGTGGTTTACGGACTGCTATCTTATCATATACGATGTCGTTATATATACTCTGTGCATACATGTATAAGTGTACTAGATACCTATTGGAAACATTGAATGGGTTTTCAAATTGTTCGCAAAGGAGGTTATTAAATGAAATATATTGTTATGAAACCCACACGAAACTATCAAGCGTATTCTCAGCATTAAATCTGTAAGAAGAGTGGAAAAACGTGCTCGACCAATGGATTTCTTGAAAATAATCTGATTGGGGATAATTCATAATATATATATACGGAGGTATGGGTTATTATTTGAAAAAAACGGACCCTATTCAAGATTGTGATATTTATACTTAGCGTAACACGACGCGACTCATAATTATTACATTTCCGCGTTGCATCAAATTGTTTAGTTAACAAGACTTGATAAAAGTTATTAAACTTGAGATATGAAGAGTAGAATTTTATTTTATGCACTGTAAAAATTAACCGAGGTAATTATCGTAGTTTAAAACGGTTTCTTTTTCTTTTTCATAGCAACCAAAGCCACCGTTATATTGCGTTTGTTCAGTAATAAAATTACATTAGGTTGGGTCGAAGCCATTGAAGTTTTAAAATAAAACATCTGTACGATAAAATAATGATTTTATTCAGCTAATGCCTGATACTTACCACTCGGGTCTAAAAATTAAAATAATACTATTGCAATATGAACTGTATAAATATATGAGTGAAATGAGTGAATGCAAAATATAAGTATCGTTGTTGTGTGACACATCGTTTAAAATCATTAGCATTTTAGGTAGTATTTAAAATATTACAACTTTTAGAAAATAATTTAAAATTACGGTAAAAAAAGCTTGTTATTATTTATTATAATATTAAGGCTATTAAAATTAAATTGATATTTCTTTGTATATATTATAGGTTTACCTTAGGGCAGGAGGTCCTTAACCATGGCGGCCTGTAGATGAATATTCGGGGCCCACAGAATAGTTTTTAAGTTTTTTAAAATTAATATTAAAATATTAAATGATAATCAAGATTAAACATTTTTTATTTTTTTTATTTTGGAGGGGATCCGTGCTATATATCATATTATAAGGAGCTCCATAGTGCAGAAAAGGTTAAGAATCCCTGCGGCTTAGGATACCTTTTATAACAATTTATTTTAAAATACCGGTGGAAACATGACGTATACTTTGGTTGGTAAAATAATATGTAATATTCAATTTCGACGAACCACGGCGATAACAGAAAAGTACCAAAAATAAAACGTTGAAGTTAAATCTAAAATTTTTCATCATTATGTAATTTAAAACACAGTAAGTATAGATAGCTATATTTTGACTAATAAGCCTTAAACTAGAGCTTCAACGTTTGGAGACTAATAAGACAATAGCTAGGTAGTCTATAATTTGTCTACAAATATATTCCAAGGCAGATGATGAAAATAAACAATTTCTGGAATAAGTTTATTAGTAAGTACAATCTTATGGCTATACTGTAAAATTAAATGGCTTATTTCTGTTTTGTTTTAATTTTTTTGTAAGAAAAAAACTTGAACAATTGATATAAAAAAATCGAGTTGATGAAAATTTACCGTCACAACGTTATATCATTCGCCTCTATATCTGTATCTCATTTTCCACCCTCTGAATTTTGCCCATTCCAGGAAAACTGACCCACATCTGCGGCCCACTCTGCTAAAATGCTCTTCTGATCTCGCGTACTTCACGTCACGTACAATACGAAAAGGGTTTTTTTATTCGCCACGGATCGCTTACCCCGACCCATTTGAAACACATAATTCAGCACAATAAGCGTTGTACGCTAAACAAGACAGCAATGTGCACACACACACACACACACACACACACACACACACGAGACTAGTAGGAATACCGTTGCAGCTGTCACGGATATAGATAATAAACTGCAAGATTGCAGCTAAGTCCCTCTTCACGTGTGAACATTTCTTTTTTGTTTTTCATTTACATATTACATAATATATCTTTCTACTCAAATAATAATACAATTTCACGATTTCCATTACGAGAACGTTACAAAAATCGTCTATACCGAAAATATTACAACACATTAAAATTATACATAGAAACTTATGGTGCTGTATGCTTTATAATTTATAACAATGAACTGATATGGTCAATTAGGGACAGAAAAAATAAAACTAGTACTAAACCACACGCACGATGAAGTTTACTCAGAGAAAATATATTATTTATGGTGGATTGTGTGTTGAACGCTGAATTCACAGAAAGCACGTTTATAATAGTAATAAAGGAATCCCACCAGGGATTAAAGTTATTGAACATAGTAAAATGAATATTTTGGATGATATTTAGTAGATTGTAGTACAAGTTAATAGTATGAGGTGAGCTTTCCGGGCTCGTAGGCAGTGGACGAAGCAAAGGGATTAAAGTTCACCTATAATGAGTTTCAAAAGACTTTTAAGTTTTATTCAGTTTTTGTGGTCCCGTATTTAGAATATGTTAAGCGAATAACTATAGGTAATTGTATAGGTCTTGTATTTGTTTTAATCGGTTAAATATCGTTTTCGAGACAAAGACCGGCACAATCATATTATTACTGACCATTCTGTATTGTTCGGCGTAACATAATATAGTAAATCGATGCATTATGTGTATGATATAATTGATGATCGAGAAATCGTCCAGGGCGATTATGATGAAATTGACTCGACGATTGTGTCAACATTTTCTGGAGATATTGGGCCAATTATTATTGTATTATTATTATTATTTGAATATAGTTTTAACACTTGACATCTGAACAGAACACTCAATCCTGCATGTTTGTATTAGACATTTATTTATATACGTTCAAATAGCTGGTTGGTATGACGTGCATAATCATTATTATTATACATTGAACTCAGTGGCAGAACCATGATTTTTTTTATGGTGGGTGCTATATATTGATAATAAAGCTCCTTAGACACATACTTATCATGATCAACTTCAGGGTAAAAACAAATTTAACCTAATTGATAATAGAAAATAGTCCACACCTGTGGTCTACATTTAATACGTCTAGTTCTACTTGATAACTGAAAGTAATTAAAGTAATCAATAAAAAAGTTCAATATGTGAACGGCAGGTGCTTCAGCTCCCGAGCATCCTTTCCCTTAACCCACCGCTGGTTGAAATTATCCGTAACACTATTGAATTTATGTACTGACTTTTGAAAAATCCCGACGTGACGAGGTGGTCGGTCGACGACGTTCAAGACTCAACAACCAATCGTATCCAACCGACTCGGCACCAACACACAACCACCCTCTAACTCAAATTCGGAATCTCCCTCAACACCGTAGGGAGACTGCAGCAACGACGAAGCGTTTTGCCGGGGTCGGCAAAGTGATTGGGTTATTCACGCGGAGGTGCACGCGAGACCGAGAGGATGCACTTGGACCGTTTCCAAAGCGTATGCGGCCACCACCGTTGTGTCTCTGGCAATTAACACGCGACGGAAGTGGCCGCTACTTCCCTTCACCCACCGCCATACTCTCCAAACTCATAACGTATACCGTAATTTATGCAACGTTACCGCGGTTGTAAATCAGTGGCGGCGCACCGGCGAGATATACCTACCGCACCCGACCGATGTACCCACTACCTATATACGATACGCGCCGTATAACGAAATTTACATTATACAGTCGCCGAATTTCGGGGATTTAGCACGTGCTACCGCCCGCCGCCCACCGCTGCTGCAGATATTATTATTGATGGTGTATATACCCCCGTAAAATACTCCGCCGTCCTCGACCTCCACCACGCCAATCACCGATCGGGCGATTTATACCTGAAATTCGACGTGAACCGCGCACTTACGCACAAGGCATATAGGCCTATATAACCTACCATCCATCCGATACACGAGCCCGATATCACGTAATAAATTATACGAGCGTTGATAGATAAATAACAGTCCTATAACAATATACATATAACACAGTCGTTGTTCGATAAAACAACAACACTACTATATGTGCGTTTAAATGTATAATAATGTGATATATTATAATACCGGTCGGTTGTATACGTACGCATATTATACCGAGAGTTCTATACCGCATGGTAGGTAGGTACACGCATTTAACCGCACCCGGGTACATACCTCCGACGCCCTGCAGTCCCTCGCCGCCCGCGCTCTAATAAATAAATCGGCCAGCCGCGATATATAGCTGCTGCTGGAGCCCGACGAAAGGTTCCACAAATAAGTTTTGTTTACTCTTTAAGTAGGTATTAACTTTCCGCGGCCAACCACGGTAAGTACTTTGAGGTCGGGAAAAAAAGTATTTCGAATTATTAATACAACTAGGTAGGTAAGTACCTACTCGAATAGTTACTTTTCAAACATATACAGAATGATTCTTATGGTAGGTAAAGAACTACAACAGTATAATACGCAATCATTCGTAAAAAAAGTTTGACCGTCTTTAAAAATATATTTTTTCATGTAATCATTTGAAGTTATTACAAAATCGCATTTTCACACTATTTTTCGTCGTTTTCGTTCCAACACAGATATGCCTTTTTTGGGATGGGTACATATTAATTTTTTTCTAATCGATTTTCGCGAGGCTGATTTTCGTAACGCTTTGTCTATTGCCATAGAAATGCAAATCAACAATAGAAACAAAACAATTGAATTAAATTAAATTCCTAATGAAATGTAGCATGCTACTAGATATTAACACTGCGCTATACACAAAAACATATCTATGATCCTTTGCAGGGGAAAATAGCTAGTAGCATGCTACTTGTAATATATTTTAAATTTTGTTTTTTTTATTTTTTAAATAATACGTGCATAATATTTAGTTTATATTTCTAAGCATATTATATTTTTGTATATTTGATGTACAAAAACCGAATTTCGAATGAGTAATTAATTAGTTATTAATTATCTTAGTAAATTCGCAGAAGAATACTGTTCTCCAAAATATTTAATTAAAAATGGATGTTATCGTTCAAAAAATCAAAAACTTAAAAAGTATACCAATACAATATAGTAAAATATTTAATTTTTAAAAAGCAATTTGTTTTGTCTTGACCTAAAAATATATAAAAAAAACTGTTTTCAAAAACGTTTATAGGCACTATTGTTAAGATTATTACTGATAACTGTTAAAAAAATCATCGAGTGTACCTACATGTATAATATATAGTATATATATTTAACATTGGATGTTTTAAAAATTGAAAAGAAACATTATATTTGCTAAGCTCTTTGAGATTTCATGAAATATGTCTTCAAACGTGTGAAATAAATAATTATATAGACGGGAGAAATTCCCGGAGTCTACACGTATGGGGACACACGAGATCGCTATGGAAATTAGTCTCCGACTTCCTGAAAGTTTCATATATTTTTGTATGTCATTAATTAATTAATAAACGAAGGCAGCGTTGTCGAAGTAATTCGAAAGAAGTTCCGGCGACGTTGTCGATACTGCAAGAAGAATAAAAAAAATAAAAATAGGAAAAAAATCAAATTTGTGAAAGTATGATACAATAATACGTATATTTATTAATAACGCAAGAAATATAACTCGAGAATAAGTTGTTCCTTAGTGGAACTCCTTTTGAATTTGATGAATCGTTGGATATAATATAAAACCACATAAAAATAAATACAATCCATCACAGTATTTTTATTGTTATTTGATTACAAAAATGAAAATAATAAACCTTCCATAATTTAAATATTTTTATTTTGAAATAAATC
>NC_042494.1:159401644-159404104 GCF_005508785.2 Acyrthosiphon pisum
CGTATAAAAAAAAACCAAAATTTAACCATTCCTAAATAAGTCAGTCTTCTTCCCAGAGGTTTAATCTACACACAAACATTCATACCAAGCTGAACCCGTGCACTCCGTTGTCCGTAAAAAATTGCAACTTAAAAAATTATGATTGTTCAACTGTTTTTGGGTGTAACTTGCTGCAATGTTCAATAACTTGATTTGGTGCTAACTTGTACCTGATCTGCCCAAATAACCAATGGAAACCAATAATAAATAAATATTAATTTATATTGTAGACTGTAGCCAATGGCAACTATTTAAAAAAATAAATAAAAATAAAATTTCCAATTTCCATCGTGAACCTCAAGATCCCTGTTTGAGCACCTCTTTAAAATGCAAATTTTGAAAAATCCTTTCTTAGTGCGCCTATACATAGTAATAAGAACATTTACTGAAAATTTCATATCCATAGCTTCAGCAGTTCCGGCTAAGCGATGATGAATCACCCAGGACAAGTCTTTTTATATATAAAGATATTCACCGGACTTTTTTACTCCGGACTTTTTTGGCTTAGGACTTATTTACGGCGGACTTTTTATGCCTCGGACTTTTTTACCCGGACTTTTTTTCCTAGGACTTTTTTACTTCGGACTTTTTTACCGCGATTCGTGTTCGAATACGTTAATTACACTACACTGCGTCGTGTAAATAATCACACGATACCACAGTAACCAAAACAATACCATAGCTGAATATATTCAACTTCTGAACTTAAAATTATTTTATCACTTTTCCGATCATAAATGTAACCACACGGTCAAAAGTTGAATATATTATTCAACTATGCGGTATCGTTTGGTTACCTACTGTAGTATGGGTATCATGTGATTATTTACACGACACGGTGTAGTGTGAACCCCCCTTCAAGGTCTTGTTCACCTGGTTCTACCGGATGGACCACGGCTAATAATCTGGAGGTGTCAAAAGGCCATAAGTGAAAAAAAAATGTCGAGGGTCTAATATTTGTTTAATATGGATACTGGGCACATATAATTTTTACGTTAAAAATATAAAAACTTTATATTTAATTTTTCTACTTTTAAAAATGTTTGGTGGGTGGGAGGGTCAGGACTTCTAGGCCCTCAGTTATGGTTTGTGGCTTGTGCGGTGAAACGATTATGGGAACAGTCCGGCGGCGAAACGACCGCGGCGAAAAGTCCAGCGGTGAAACGATCGCGGCGAATAGTCTGGTGGCGAATAGTCCAGCGGCGAAATAAACGGCGGCGAATAGCCCGTCGGCGAATAGTTCGTCGGCGAAATGAACGGCGGCGAAATGAACTGCGGCGAATAGTTTGGCGGCGAAACGATAGCGGCGAAACGATTGCGGTGAAACAATCGCGGCGAATAGTCTGGTGGCGAAATGATCGCGGCGAAACGAACTAGACCCGTACTTTCAGGGTCACCACATTTTTAAGTTCATAAATATATTATATTAAATATTAATAATTATTATTTATTTTTATTTACTAAAAGTGACAATATTATGTTGTACCTATTTAATAAAATATAATTTAACATTGTCCCTTGATAGCTGCAATGACCAAATAATTCCAAATAATGACGGAGTACGCGCGAACATATCGAAAATAATAAAATCCGACCACGGACTATTTTTCTACTACGGTATACGAATAGAAAACGTCTTGGACGTTTTTCGATATTTTGAAATATTTTCCCAGACCCAAAAGCCATACTCTCCAGTGAAAATGGGTCGGAAAATCGAAAATAATAAAATCCGACCACGGACTATTTTTCTACTACGGTATACGAATAGAAAACGTCTTGGACGTTTTTCGATATTTTGAAATATTTTCCTAGACCCAAAAGCCATACTCTCCGGTGAAAATGAGTCGGAAAATCGAAAATAATAAAATCCGACCACGGACTATTTTTCTACTACGGTATACGAATAGAAAACGTCTTGGACGTTTTTCGATATTTTGAAATATTTTCGCAGACCCAAAAGCCATACTCACGATATTTTGAAATATTGAGGGCCTTCTTTCACATTTTAGAAATTTGATATAGGTATTATAATTTGATCGGCGATATTTTGGACTTAGGAAATGAACGAGTGAAAAAAATAGTATAAAATATTATTGTTGAGGTAACACTGCGGAGTATTGATGTAGTGATGGTGTACGGTAGTGATATGGACTTAGTCATTTTTTCCGGATTTTTTTTCCAGACCCAAAAGCCATACTTCAACCTTATTGGGTTTAAACTTTATTGTGTTATAATATACAACAATAAAATATATCTTCCTGAAATTCTTTTTTTGCACTGCACAAAGTAACAATTTTCACTGCAGAATTACTTTTCTCATTGCACAAAATGTGTCTCACTGCACACTAAAAAAAACCCTGTATAACTGTATAAGTGAAGGAAGGAAAGAAAGTTTCTAGTCAATAATAATATCAAGGTGTA
>NC_042494.1:159404154-159405540 GCF_005508785.2 Acyrthosiphon pisum
TTTTCTTCAATTGATATTTTTTCATAATTTGTATTTCAATACAAAAAAACAATTTAGAATAAAAAACAATTGAAAAAACTAAATTAAATAAATAAATGTTTAGTAAAAAAAATTAAATATAGTTTTTAAAAAAAAAAAATTATTGAATATTTAAATTAAATTAAAAAAAAACTGTATTAATTAAAAAATGTATATAAAATAAAAAACTATATAATAAAAAATATTCCATCAAGATTTGTTTAATTTTTTTAATTCAATCAAGATTTTTTTGAATTGATATTTTTCATAATTTGTATTTCAATACAAAAAAAACAATTTAGAATAAAAAACAATTGAAAAAACTAAATTTATTGAATTAAGATTTTTTCATAATTTGTATTTCAATAAAAAAAAGACAAGTAGAATAAAAAAAACTATTGTAAAAATACCAAATTAAATTTAAAAAAGCTGTTTTTACCTAATAAAAATGTAAATATAATAAAAAAGTCTATATTTGTTAAACATTTTTGTTTAATAAAAAAATTTCAATCTAGATTTGTTTAATATTTTTCATTCAATCAAATTTTTTTATTAAGTTTCTTTTTAGATTTGTTATATTCAATCGATGTTTTTTTTATCTAAAATAAATTTTCTTCAGTTTAGATAATAATAATAAATAAAAACAAAATTGTATTTTTACTATAAGGTGAATTATTTTTTTTTGAGGGGAAGGAAGATCGTGCGAATTTCAAAACCAGGCTTGCGAATAAGTGCGAATACTGTGTTAAATATCAGTCAAAAATAAAATTGTGAAAATGTTAATTTTTTATAAGGAAACGTGTCGCCAGCCCCCCCCACGAATTTTTTGATTTTCTAGGGGAAAGGAATGTCGTGCGAATTTTCAAAATAGGCGTGCGAATTCGTGCGAATTACGTGCTAAATATCTGTATAGTTTGTTTATAGATTTTCCTTTGGGGGGGGGGGGGGGGCTGGCGCAACGTACGTCAGTAGAAGATTTCTCATAAGGTTTTAAAACCTTACCAAAAAATACTTAAATCCCTACCGATACCAAAAATTAAAAAGTTTACAGGAAAGTCAAATTAATTGTTCGAACCAACTTTTTTCTGAAAAAAAAAAACCATTGAACTGAGTTAATTAAAATTAATTTGGGATATAATTCATGAATATAACCTAACCTATACTATATGTATAATAGGTTACAACAATTTTACATTAATCATACGTTAATCGATTATTTTTCATAATATTACAATATTTATTATTTGATAATTATTAGAAGTTGCTGTAGCTACAGATAGTATCTGGTGTAAGATCAGCACATATCTAAATAATCGTATGTCAGGTAGAGCACTCCATACATTTGTACATAAAGACCGATACAATGTA
>NC_042494.1:159406380-159463841 GCF_005508785.2 Acyrthosiphon pisum
CCCTCACAGTTTTTTATACATAACTCGTAAAATAAAGTCGTGCAAATTCTAAAAATAGTCGTGCAAATGCTTGCTAATGGCGTGCTAATTCGTGACCTAGTTTCTTATGTAAAAAGTTCAATGAGGGGGGCCAGGGTAATGTACGTACATTATACACATATTATATTATTATTTAAATATCACGCACAATATTGTTAATTCGGTGCAAAATTAAAATAATTATCCAATTTCGGACAGTTAGCAGCAGCAGCAGTGGGTACCCGAGTCTAAAGCGGAGTCTACATTACCTATAATATATCGAAAAAAATTTCTACACCTGTTGTAAAATATGTACGGGTGACTAAATTTTACACCACGCGGCCGGTTGGCGGGCGGGCGGGCGGTACACCGAGCCATAAATTTCCATTTGCCGGGTGGCGCAGTGTTTTTCATATCGGCATTTTGGCGAAAAGCTTTCCGACCGGAGGGTAGGTACCTACCTCAGCTATATACGACATATATTTCATGCCATATTGTTACAAATCGCGAGAGGGATTTATTTTTATGTGGAAACCCCGAAGATCCCGCGGATCCGCCGTCGCGGGCGCCATAAACAACAGGCTACACGCGTGCACACCGCAAACGAATGTCGGTATACCTAGGTATAATACCTATATTATATACCATATGCGATATAAATATTTATATATATATGTATGTATGCGGTTATTCCGCGTGTAAACCACCACCGTGGTTGTCGTCAAAAAATCAATGATACGCTGAGGATCTTACGACGAAAGAAAAGTCTTATATACGCACAACCTTGCCGCCGCTCGTCTTCCCATCTGTGTCCCGCTAGCGCGCACGCGCACTGCGAACCATACTCTGAACCCATAAATCTATTCACACTGGGACTATTTGCAACCGATCCTTTATTAATGATCGTCGTAATGCTATATCGTCATCATATATATATATATATGTGTGTATTATATACTATTATGCTCGCGATTTAAATTAAATGGAATGCACGAGATATTGGATTCAGCGCACAACTGACATACCTACACGGCATTATGTCTGATAATTATTATTTAATCCCTTCCATCCAAAGCCCTGCAAAGGCCCGACGACTATAACGCAATAAAGTATGTTATCGGCACAGAGACGCAGACTATAATAGGTATAGTAATACTAACTACAAATTCGTTTACGAATTACCCGAACTCGAAACAACCAATGATTACCAATATCAATATTATTGTTAACGCGTAATTATTACAATTATTGTGTACGAGACGTATTATTGAACATACCGCCCACCATTTCACGTATGAATATTCATGTCGAGTAACAACCGACTTCATTTCGATTATAGTTTTGGAACTCTTAAATGCTATTTAATAATATCACAGCAGGTACGAATAAAGTCGACCTCAAAAAGTTGTCATTCAAGTTTTAATACGGGTTAAGTTGTGTTTGTAATTAATAATCGTTTTTGAAAATAATATATCGTACTGACAAAAGAAACAAAACAACGAAACTCTAAGTATATATAGGCCTGTAGTGGGTTCTTTTGTTTATAGAGTCACTGATGTTTATAATTAAAAAGAAAATCTTATTGTTGTACCACCAATGCATAAATAATGCATCTAATAATGTGTGTAGTATATTTATTTCATTATATTATTTTGACATGCACATTTTCAAACAGTTTTGCTATAAAATATTACATTAGATAATTATGCATTTCTCCCATACTGCAGTTTTTACTAAAACTAAAGTTAAGGTTTCTTGTACTTAACAAAATATAATATTATGTTTAAGAAATTAAAGGTTCTAGAAAGTTTTTTTTTTTTAAAACGGTAAAAAATATAATGACAATCAAGCGAATAAGTTTAGTTTTAAAATGTAATACGAGGCTACTATATTATAACATATACCTTTGACACGACTGCTCCAGTTATCACAACAATAATCCATTAATTATACTAACAAGAAACACGTACATTTGTAGGTTAGACATTTGTTTCACATTTTACATTTCCATAAACTTTTAAACTTTAAAATATGCAAGTTTCGATTTTTGCATAAAATCTGTTTAGATTTGTACCCGAAATTGCAATCGAATCATTTGGATAGTTTCCAATAATACGAATAGTTTGGGCCTTCACCTTCTTAACCTCTATTTTTGGGATTCCCATGAGAATATTATTTCCACTAAACTTATAGAAATCTTTATAGCTTCCAATTTGGAACAACTTTTATTTGGAAAGGGTCTTATCTAGTTTTTCATTATTTTCGCTGTATTCGTTTCCTAAATTGAATACAGAAGCTAAACAAAATTCATTCAAACGTAATAATATACATTTTTCACTTGAATAAAAAAATAATAATAATAATAGGTGTCAGATGAGAAAAATGGTTCAAAAACATATTTTTTTATGGACACAAACAGTAACCACAACATTATAATTGAACAGTATTAAAATGGTTTTTACTCAGATAAATGTTTCAAATTGAATTTAAATGTCTATCATAGAACCCTATATTGCAAAAAGAGGATAAATACTAATTATGCCTAAATTTAATAGTAATGACGACGACTTTCAAAGCGCGGTTGAGAGTCGAACTTGTATTAATAAATTGATAAAAGGGGGGGGGGAGGGAAATTACAAAATATAAAAAAAAAAACTATGCAATCAAAACTAATATTGAAAGTAAAAAAAGATCAGAGTGTAATTAATACTGTGTACAAAATAATGTCAAAAAATCAGTTTTGATTTTAAAAATAGGACATTATAGATATAATATGGTAATATTCTTGAATTTTACATACATAATAGTGTGGTTTATTTATATCTTTCCAGTTTTAAAAATGTTGAAGTTGGTTATACTACTAAATGCAAGTAGTATAAACAAAACACATTTTATATTTAATTTATAATATTTTGAAGTTCTAACATTTAAATAGCTCGATTTTGTATTTTAAAAACTGAATAACGCATAAAAACAAAAAAGGTCCCGTTATTCGATAGTCCATCTCATACACACAAAATGGATTTCGATACATTTATTTAAAGAGACCACTGACTTTAGAAAAAACTAAAAAAGTCGACTATTGATGAGCTAAAATTTTTTTTTACAAATTAAACAACATTTTCTCTAATTCGATGACTATCACACTAAACTTAACATCTACTACATTGTCTAGATTGATAATATAATTAAATGAAATATATTACTGGTTTAAACAATTATAAAATATAAATTATATTTTTAAAACTACGATAACGCATACAATGAAGACACATTTCAATGTAGACTACGCAACACAACGACGGACCGTGTTATATCGTAATATCTCAAACAGTTTCATATAATTTAGTGACTTTTTTTACTGATTTTATTTTTTTTTTGGTACAATTGTTACCTAACTATTGTCAATGGTAACTTCATTCGTTATTATGGCGAATTTATAAATAAAAGTGTCGTTCAAAACTGCATACTCGTAACCACACATTTTACACCGGTCAATAAAGCACTGCCTATTGTTAAAAATGGAATTTTGGAATGTTGATTATTCAAAACCACAATCGTTTGATTGACAGTTTTATTTTAACGAGTACCTATATACAATCTATAAATACAGCATAATAAGTATTTGTGATAGACAGGAACCACATTGTGGTTGCGTGAGCCAGAAGTCACCCATTAATGAAACATAGGTTTGGGAATTTGGGATATATATAGGTAAAAGAAAAAACTTTAATTTATTTAAGCTTGTTAACTTAGTTTTTGATAATAACATTTTTAGTAACCAAGATCAAGTGTTGAGTGTTAATCTTTTTGACTTTAAAAGATAATTCCAATTAAGTCATTTATTAAGGATAATACCTAAATATTTAACACTATCTAATGACGTGGTACGTATATAATTAACAGAGATGTTTGGGCAGTGGTCATGTATAAGACTGAATGTCGTATACTCCTATAGATTGATTTGTCGTGGTTTAATTGCATATACCATGTATCATACCATTCAGACAAACAGTAGATTAAGATGGAATTGAACATTTCCCGTGGCAATTGTTGGCTCGTTGTGTTTAGCTAGGTTACTTTATCATCGGCATAGTTGGCAACATGAGTATTTCGTGTTGTGGGCCGATCGAAAGCATAAATGTTACACTGTATATAGGCCACAGTATCATCACCAATGGTAAAATTATTAGATTCTGAGTGGAACGATGAATGTATTGATTTTACAATGTATTTTTTCTTTTTATTTATTTTTTTTTTGTGTCTGTGTACACATAACATGAATATCGGTGGTGCATTGGAGAGGTCAACATTTAAAATTCCCAGTAATTTTCAAAACCGCCAAGAAAAACCAAAGAAAAATTAAGGAAAAACGGGAATTTTTACGCAAAATCGATTTTTCACAAAATTGAATTTGGTTTTTGGTGTAACTTTAAAAAAAATGACCGTACATACATGAAATTTTGACTGAATGTTTAAATTAGCATTTTCTGTACACCATAACATTTTCAAAATATTTTGACTTATTTTGAGCTCTTTACGGACATTGTCAGTTTTCATTTTTTTTTTTTAGTTTTTTTTCTAAAGATATCAATAAAATTTTATTTGTTGATTAAAAAAGCTTGACAATTTAATAAAAGGCTCCTAGTATATTGTTTCAAAAGCAGATGAAAAATATTAAAAATCCTCAGCCACAGTTTTTTTTTATAAGCATTTAAAGTTCAAAAATTGACAAAATATGTAAAAATCACGAAAATTGGAAAATTAATTTGGGTTAAGAATTCGTAAAAAATTTTCTTTTTAAATCTAAGATTTGAAAATATAATACAAATTTTCTCATAATATTTTCTACTTTTATCAAAAAAAAAATGTCTACAAGAAAGTCAAATTAAATTTTTATGAGCGTTTAAAATTCATATTTTTACAACATTTGATATTCGCTCTATTTCTCATGTGACGATTTTCTTATTTTATTGTAATTCAAAAACGAATAACTGTAGGATACATGAACATTTTACTGAATGTTTATATTAGTATTTCCTATACACCATACAATTTTGAAAATATTTTGACTCTTTTTGAGCTGTTTACGGACATTTTCAGTTTTCAATTTTTTTAGTTTTTTTTTCTATAAAATTTATATTTAATATCAATTAAGTTTTATCTGTTGGGCCAAAAAGTGTAAAAATTTAATACAAAGCTCCTGATATATTGTTACAATATTAGTTGAAAAATATTAAAAATACATAGGCACAATTTTTTTTTATAAGCATTTGAAGTTAAAATGTTGACAAAATTTATCACATTTAAAATTGAATAATTATTTTGTAGTTAAAAATTTATAAAATGATCAACTTTTATATCTAAGGATTGAAAATTTAAAACAAAATTCCACGTTTATTCTGTTGCCAAAAATTCTAAGAAATACATAAGCACAGTTTATTTTTATAGTCATTTTAAGTTCAAATTTGGACGAAATTACATATTAAAAAACCTGGAATAAATATTTTATTTATTTTGTTGTGATTGTAATGATTGTATAATATTATTTGTGGGTACTTGAAACTTCTAAAGTGTACTATTATATATCTATGATATAATTAAAATAAAATATATAATTTTTTTTTTAATACTATAGATAAGTATACCTACCTATAATAGGTATGTCTAATACCTAGACTGACAAACCGTCTCCGCTCAGAATCGTTTTTCTTATACAGTGATATTATATCATTGAATTCAAATTTAATACTATCCATTATACAGTGACCCACTTGTAACCTACTGTACAGCAGAGCGACATCCACTTACCCGCCTTTTTTTAATTGTATTAAATTAATCATCCAAAATATTATATCATATAATATTTTATCATCAACAATTCATCGTTTTACGATGGGGAGGAACTTACAAAGCACTTATAAAGATTGAAATATGTTTGGTTTAATCATTATAGAACAAATTAATTTTGTATTTAGCCATGACAATATAAGAAGGACGTATTTGGAAGAAGATCAAAGATTTAATAAAAATATTGATCACCGCTATGTGCTGTGTTATTTGGATGGTTAATTTTTAGTAAATTATGCCCATATAATATATGAAAGTATGAATACTTAGCACAGTGTGTTTCTGTAATGTCAATACGTCTGACATATAATACGTTTGGAAGTTCCATCATAAGATTTTTAAGACCGTTTGTAACCGTACAACTTGTAAGGACTTATTTATAACTGAGTTAATCATTTTTCTTAACTAACAGGTTAACTTGAAATGACTTAAGTAAGTAATGAGATTAATTCAGCTTGTTAGAAAACTTAAAATGTCTTTATTTTTTATCGGAAGTTTGCGGAAGAGTAGTATAATTTTATAAGTTTGAGATTTAATCGTATGGTTATTGAGAGAAGTGTAATTTAATTAATGTTCTATACATCATTAGACTGAATATTGATTTCACATGTAAATTATCATAATTTTATACTGCTGGTTTCTTACGATGTTGAAAATCTATATATAGTTTACATTGAAGAGTGTTTTAAAGTAGCCAATTAAAGTATTTAATTATTTAGTGATGGATTATATAAATTTAAAATAATAAGTAAGTATTAAGTACCTACCTACTTATTTATAAATAACTCTTGGTTATTACCACTTATTACTACCATTTTTTTTTTTAATTTTAACAACATTTTTTTATGGCTTATTCAATTAACTAAGTTTAGTGTTTCGTATTTATTCAATGAGCACTTTTATAAATATATAACTTCTTCAAAAAATAATTTTTAATCAGATATGCTATCAATTACCTACATTAAATCTAAATTTTAACCAGAATATAAAGAGATCGTACATTACTTAACTTTTTTCGGATATGAAAATACTATTTCCGAACAATGTCTTGAAAAGTTCTTACCTGTGAACAAATAAAAATCATGTACTTGTTAGTAAAATAGTAAATAAACTTTATCATGTAGCTAATAACAAATAATGAGTTTCAGATAGGTAGTATTGTTACTATAATACAATTATTTTACTTTACCTACTTTACTTATTTTTCTATAATGAATATCATGTTGTATTTTTCTAAATTGTAATTTCACCATCAATACTACCAATCAAATAATATGCTACATGAACATTTTCAAGGTCTATTAGAATTCTCAAAAAAGCTCTTTGCTGTAAAACACATTATTGTGGCATAAAAGCTTATTCGCTTCGCTCAGAATCAAAAATAACGAAGTTATAAGAGTGAATTTCATTTGTAGGGGATTGATGTACCAAATATGATGTCATAACTCAAATCCACCGTTAAATCTCAAAGAATGTCAAAATAAACCTATTGTTTTTTATTTTTTTTTTTTTTTTTTAGTAAATCAGATGATTGGATATAACTTGAATTATTTTTATGTAAAAAGATATACAAATATTATGGTATGTATTATATACAGTTATATATCTGAGCATTTTTTCAAACAATTGATTTTATTTTTTTATATTCATTTTTATACAAAGACATTAGATTTCCCAAAATAAATGTGTTAATCATTAAACAATGTAAACTTAATTAAATAATAAAAATGTCTATGTCAACTAACAGAAGTAGGTTAAACAAAATTGTTTTTATACAAAGTAACATATTATAATTGTTTGGTAGCATGCTAAATAATTATTAAATGTTATTTTAGATGATGTTAGCGTACTATATTTGTTTTCTTTCTTTGTCCCACGCAAAACATGATATATTTGCATTCAGCAGAACCAATCTAGTATTGTAAGATTAATAATAGAGTGAATTGACCTATTATCCAAGTTAAAGTTAAAATCACTATCTATGTTTGAACATTGGCTTTTTTAGGATATTTTATTTTTATTTTTAATTACATTTTGAAATTGTAATATTTTCGAGCAACACAACTTGCATATAAAGTTTAAGTATCGGAAAAAAAGCAACGAACAAACGTTGTACATTACATTCTGAACCTTATGTTATTATATGTCAATTCTTTTTAATATCACAGCTTACGACACAATATTTGTTCTGATGAACGCATATTTTCCATGTTGCTAGTGGATTGAATAGGGAAAACAAATAGTGCGCTGAAATCATGCGTTAACAATATTATTGATATTTTAGATTAATTTTCTTGTTTCTAAAAATGTATAATATTATAAAAAATAAATTTAGATACATATATTAGATAATAATTGTATATATTAATTTGTAAATTCTATGTTCAATTTAAATAAATAATGACTAGTTTTTTGACAAGTATATATTGTATATAGATAAATTATTAGTTTTTATATATAGTAACATAAGTTATCAATATATTTGTATTATACTATAAATCATAAGCTATTTGAACTGCAACGTAAATTAAACAAAAAATACAATATTGCAATCAAACAGCTAGTTAAATCTTATGTATGTTACAATATTCTGAATAGCAAGGACGTTATTTATATAATGCATATTTTCGTTAATAATTGTTGAGCTGTCATAGTATTTATTTCTAAACGCTTATAATAATAATACAAATAAAAATATTTAGTTATTTTTCTATTGAATTCTGTTAACAATGATATAGAAATCGTTAAAAGAATTCATTGTGCTAGTATACTAGTTGAATGGAGTTCAATAATATGCCTACAATAATGATATGTTATTTTGTCTTCTGAACGTTAAAGCTGTGATATTGTTTTCAAAATCAAGTATAAATTTATAATAACACTGCTGAACAAGAAGAATATGGATCGGTTAGTTGAATGTTATACTCGTAATGGCTTTTACTGTATTATTATCATATACACAATATTTGGTTGTATGTGAGTGGTGTGGCGGTAAGGCGAAGGGTGGTAGTGCAAGAAAAAAAAAGAAGCATCCGACATAATAATGGCTGCTGGCGCCGAACTCGAGCAATTTAGGCTATACGTTATGTTATTATGTATAATTTATACACGAGAACTTTCAATCATTAAATTCTCCGCAGAGTGTTCACAAAGATTAAATAAAAAGTACAATATATTAAATTTACCTACGAATGTATTTATAAATAAGTTAAGCTATTAATATCTTGAGTCATGGGCACGTTTAAAATAGATTATTTTCCAATGTGATTCAAACAAGAATTGAGAAAAACAAGTGGGGTCGTTGAAAAGTTTAAAATAATGAATATTTATTGCGATTACCCACATATTATTAAAGTATATTGTGTACATAATCTCTAACACCGTTATGGGGGATATGTATCTAGGGAAAAATTTTTGAAGATCGATGCTATTTTTATTCGGCATTTTTACACTAGGGAGATTCATCGATTCATGTCTTCAAAATCTAAATATTGTAAATTAATACCTAGCCAATTATTGAGGTATAGATTATAGCCTATAGGTACTTACTTGGTTTAGGTTCCCTATAACTTATAAGTATATAGGTAACTATATAAAAGTTGTAAAATATACAAAAGTTAACTTATACCACGAGCTACGTGACATTTTAATTACATTTAAAATACTTCCATTATTGTGGTTTTTACTCGTAGTATTTGTATCTATGAGAAAATTAAACCGATTAAGAATATTATGCCACTGCACATCAGGCATAAGTGCATAACGATACATTAAATCACATTACTTAATCACAAAAACCAATGCTTTAATTTACAAAAAAATAATGAGCTTAGACAGATCAAACAGCCCATCTTACCGTAGCAGAAGCAAGTCATAAAATCCTAACGATACGTATAAAATCGTATAAAATAAAAACAAATAATATATAATATGTATTTATTAATTAAATATTAGGAATTCTGGGGAGATGGTTACATTCAAATAAGAGGAAAGCCAAAATACAATTAAACGATTAATAATGCTCGTCATTCAATTATTTGCATTCCAGCATTCGGAATTTATCATTTTGGCGTACGGATACGACTTCAGACTATTGACTATAGGTAATGAGTAATATAATAAATTATAATAGAAATCGTCATCGTAGACGACGATAAGAACGAAAATATCACAAAATATTACTATTAAATCCAGGAACATAGGTAATATTAAAATTAATTAAAATAGTGTCTACAACATAAAAAAAAAAATATCCAGGTAAATTATAGTAGACGACTGAAGATTTAGATAAGTCTCAATACTGTCAAGTACATAATTCTCAATACAGTACACCGACACAAACGTCAACTTCAAGAAATTCAAACCTAGTCCTGAATATGTCTTCTCTCTTCCAACAAAAGCGGTCAATACGTCATGTCTTATCAAGTTTATAAATCGAATAGATCTCCACAAACTAATTTTTTATAATGTGATAATTAAATCATGTAAATAGTATAATAATATATAAATAATCTTCTAATGTCCGACTCGTCGCCGATGACAAAAATATGAAAATAATTGAAAAAAGAAACAATTATATACAACAGGTATTTTTATTATTTTAATCAATTTTAGAAATAATATCATATCATGATACTGTATATGGGTAGTATAATATCGTGTTTGATGATCATGTGAATGGATTCATTTAGAATTTCTTCAATGCAATTAGGAACACTGTAATTTATTAGTGAAATACCATTCACGTGCGGATTTCAGAATTTGAAGGATATGCAAATTGAACTAAACTTCATCAGACAAGTCAGAAGTTTTGGTTGTGTAGTTTTTGTGATACAATCCGTGTACGTGAGGAATCAAGATAGGTACCGACTGCTAGTTTAAAATCCATATTATAAACGTTGGCTAGTCAGGTCACATCATTATAGCGACACGGGACCAAATCGTTCGTTTAAATCGGCGAACACAACGACAACAATGGTATAGTACTATGGTTGATAGAACACCGGGATGTTTGCAGATAGTTATTGTTTAGTTTTACAAGGAAACCCGTCTGTCAATTATTAGTATTGTTATTGTTATTAACGAATATAACAGCCGTAGACGTGGTCTTTCTTGTCTAAACCCATTCTGTTGATATATTATTATATACTATATAATATTATGTGTAGCTATTGTATTATTTTGTAGAGACACTACAATTGAGTGGTTGATAGCATTAGAATAATTCCTAAAAGCATGGTATCGTGTGAGTTAAGTTTGAAATGCAATTAAAAATTTTAGAAAATAATTAGCCATTACATGAATGGCAATGTGCTTAACTAAAATTACGTCTTATTAACAGCCATCGTCTTGACTGGCGAGGCTGAAATATTAAGAAATCTCGTTCAAGGTACCAAAAATATGCTATTTGAAGTTTTTTTTTATTTTAATAACATGATGTCATACAAAATAACTAATGAGAAATTAAGAAACTACAAGAGATAAAAAAATTCAGAAATCTGAAGTCTTAGTATTTTTAAAGAAAATTAATAAAAAAAAAAACCCAAAAAATTGATTTGCGTTAAGTAAGTGTTATACGTGTATGTTCTTGAGTAGATCCCACTGTTATGAATTTAATTCAATGTATTAAGCTAAATTTTTCCCATTTTATATTATCAATTATTATAATATAATAATATAATATAGTAACATATTAGATATATTGATACCTATATAGGCTGCCCTTGTCTTATAAAAATGTACAACTAACTGGCTATATGAAATATTTTTTTTAAACAGCTAAAAAAAACGGTCCCCAAGGTTCTAAAAAGTCATACCCAAACCAAAATGAAAACATACGTATAAGTCACATCAAATGGAAATTCGCCGTCAGAAACCGTCTCTACCATGTTAGGTATCACAATTCATTTCAAATTTTAATTCAATAATCAGACCAATTATATTAAACTTCTTTCCTCGGTTCTAGTTTATAAATGCATTTATCGCTAAAGGTTACAATGCTCTTCTAGCCATTTGGGTTTACAAGTTTAAGATTTCTACTCATTTCAACCTCCATTTATAATTTTTCACATTAATAACTACTCCTTATTCATTTTATATTATGTATTTAACTGTCAATTTAGTATTAGAATATATTATGTAGTAACCTAATTACTAACTATAAATACACACATTTTATAACTGTACAAAGTTTAATCTATGACAACATATCATTTTATTATTAGGTATATCTCAAATTACGTATATATACATTATACATATATAATATTATTATTATTATAACTATAATTAATGTTATTATTTTATCCTTATCTTGTATGAATATTTAATTAATTGTAACTTTTGGTCAGAAGCTAATAAAAAAAAAAAAAAAAACATGACAGCCATGACATATTTACAAAATTATATCATGTATATAAAATGCTAATATTAATGTTTGGTAAAATGTTTAAGTCTGCTATTACTTCACTTCTTTATTCTGAATTAAAAAGATAAAATAAATTATATTTTGTCTTAACCAGTTTTGCGTAAATACCTACATAGTTTTAGCTGTATTTTTATTATTCCAAGATTTTTTGTTCTTTTCCAATTATTAAAAAAAAAAATACTTTGAATCTCCCTGATCTAACCATAATAACAACAAAATAAAATTTGTTACCAGAAACCACCTTCAATAAGTTGAAGATTTTCAACAAATGTAAGTTCAAATACAAATCATACACTATACTTATACAAAACAAAATATTCTATTCTATAATAATATAAAATCAATAGCTGTGTTTATTACGTTAAATTATTAACATATTAATTTCGTGAATTATAATAACAACGCTGTACCTTATACAAAGTTCTTAAGAAAATCCAATTCAGCCATTTAAAACTTAATGTTTCCATTCCTGAATATTTATTAGAACTTTAATGAATATGCAAATAAACACTAATATTCTACCTGACTCTGTATCTTTCATTAATGAAAATAATCGAACCAGAGTTATTTTATTCTGATTGCAAACAAAAACTATGAGATAATAATTGTTATTCTTTTTAATTGATATTTTGTTTTGTTGTAATAATTTTAAACAAAATTGAAACCAGTTGAAATACCATAATATTGCATTAGTTATTTATACTATTTTTCTATCATACGTAAGTAATGCGTTATACATTTTTTAGTAGGTCTATAACCTTTTACTTATAGACCGACTCATTCTGAACCAAAAGCATTGATAGTCGACATAGCGCAGCGATGCAGCCCGTTTAGTATTAATATATAGTATGAATATCTCTATAGATATATTTTTTACCGTATCATAGTAACTATCAATAACCGAAAAACGCTACCTATCTTGACTCGGTGGAAACATGAATTGGGCTGGTAAATAGTATATACAATATACACATATATACAATATATTAGTAAAAGGTCTATGCGAGGTACCTATAACGATATCGATAACAAAAAAAAAAAAACAATTCATAATGTTTTTATGGAAAGATGAGTTTATATCTTTTTAGTTTTTATGTCTACCTATTTTCCAATATTGGGTATCAAACCTGCAGTGTAAAGAAAATTATTATAATATTTAATATTCTCGAATAGTATAATACTCTGAAGGTACTCTAAGCTATGGCTTATTACTGTTACTATTATGTGATATCATTTTTATTTTAATAAAACAGAAGAAGAATACAAGACACCGTAGAAGGATAATTTTATTAATATTATGTTTGTGTACCTATACACTTTATAAATAATTTAAAAAGCAATTAGTTTAATTGATTATAATTGGGAAATATTCTTCAGACGAAGTTACTTATATACACTTATAAATTATAATGCTTGCTATAGGTACTATATTTTATAAAATAAATTTCACTCAAAATTAATGAAAATTAAAAAAAAAGTATTATTTTTCTCACAGTAGATACTTGTTACAGCACTGCAGTCGATTCATGTTTAATGATTTAAAGAAATGGATGCTCGAAGAAGTTATAAAATGTATTATAACAGAGCAGTGGATGAATTATTGAACTCTGAATCCAGTCCACCATTTGAATGTCATCTTGTTAAACAACTGAAGCGTATTCGAAATAATAAGATCAACATGACTTTTAATATTCTCATTTTACGCGATAACAACTTGAGTACTAAATAATAAATAATTTAAAAATTATATGTCACAGTGTATTTGTGTACGATGATGTATCGGTCGGAAATATAACCATTAAAATATGATTGCTGAATATCATTGCATCCACGAGATGCAAACTATATTACACGAGAACAAAAACTATTTCGCAATCGATTGATATTTTATGATATTTTATGATATTTTAAAAATACCTAATCTATACTTTAGATTTAAAGTAAACCGTATCATAAATATATTATTTATTGTGCATTGTTCTTGATTTATTCCGTTCAATTCGTACAGTTTGATTATGCTTATTGAATTTTTTTTTATAGATGTTTTAGTGTCATAAATTTATTCACACCGAAACCATGTAGATTTGTTTACAACGAATATACAATTTTCACATAAATATTAAAATACAATAAAAATGTAAAATAATGTTACCGTTATAGCGAAAACCCGTTAGAGGCTGGGGATGTCATCATTCTTGGAAAGTGAAATGTATGTAAGTACCTACCTATTCAGATTATTCTGAATAATATCATCTGTTATCTATTTTCGTAACCATAAATATTATGGTTTTCTCAGGTTTTTTTTTTGCGTTATTATTTGGCTTCATTACTTTATTACACCCAAGCAGTTATATTTTCAGGAACAATTAATTTCTGGTCGTTTTGTGGTATTTTTGTTATCCTAAGTATACTTAAAAAAATATTTTCAAATCATTTTTATTTTTTTGTTAATACGTACACTCATATACATTAAACAACTTCCATTATTTGTTTTAAAAGTGAAATTAAAACACCACTCAGAACCGTTTTTAGTGCCCGATGATAGTTTTAAGTTTAAAGGGAAAATACAAAAGTCTCTATATTTTATAGTTCAGTGATCCCATCCAAAACAGAGACTATTGTGAACAATTTAGATTTCTTTTTTGTAATTAATTTATTCTTTCCGACATACAATAAACCATATTTTAATATGATTTATAGAATATACAGTTTTTCATTTTTGAAGTTATAAAATTGGTCAAAAATTAATTAAATATTGTACCTATATAATATAGTATAGATATTTTTTATTTTTATCTTAGGAGTATGCAGACTTGGGTAGTATTCGGAATACATTTTACAAGTATTCTGAGTACAGTATTCGGAATACTTTTTTTCTTATATAGGTATATACTCTTATATATTACTAATATTATTACTTATAACTATCTTAATTTGAATATAATTTATAACTAATAGATAGCCAGATAAGTGTGTATTATCGAGATTATAATAATGTTCATTTATAAACACAGAATTGAAAAAATAATATTTTTGCTATTGAAATCTAAATATACTAAAAAAAAATATTCGAAAAATATTTGGAATACTTTTTGTGAAGTATTCCAAATACTTAGGAATATTATTATCATAAAGTATTCGAATACATATTGTGAATACTTTTTTTAAGTATTCTGAATATGTATTTTAAATACTTTTAAAAAGTATTTTACCCAAATCTGGGTGTATGGCATTACAAATCTAAGCTAGTGCTATATTATTGATACCTATTTTAGTATTTAAATTTTAAAATCACTTAAACCCTCTGATCTTTGCCCTCGACTCTATCAACATACCTAGCCTATAGTTTACCCGCCAAGAAGGTTGAAAAGAAACTGGTGCAGAGACCTAGCAATAACATAATAAAAAAAAAAAAATTATAAACTCTCGTTATCCACACAAAAATCCCCTCAAGCCATAAGTACTACTGTTGGGTAGTTCCTTAAAATCATGTAAGCTCACGTTAAAATCACATAAATACCGCATATATGCCTATTGTAAATAACCTTACAGATTGTATATTTTCTAAATAAATGTTAAAAAAAAAAAAAAAAATTTAAAAATAATCATTAATATAAATGCCTTGAAATTGAATACTCCAGGTAAGACAAGAATACTTTATAATTAATAATAACATGATAACAAACTCAACGCGTTTTCTATATTGAAATATTAAAATATTAAAACAGTATGATTATTGTTTGTTTGGTTACGTAGGTATTTTAATATGATATCAAAGTATCCAAATATTTGAACTGAAGAAATGGTACCATCTTTAAGAAAAATATTTATTTTGTTTATTATTAGTGGTCTTTGCAAGCCTTTAAATACTGCCCCCGTATTTCTTTTCATCTCATTTTGCCTTTTATTAAAAAAAAAAAAATTAGCCTTATTTTTATTTATCTCTGCACTAAATCTATTCAAAAATCAAATGAATATAATTAAATACAAATATTAAATCAGTTAATCATATTAATATATTCAAATAAATTGAACAAACAATATACTTTTATAAACATTAATACAACCAACTGGTTGACATTATATTTTATAAAAGTACTTAATAAATATTATATTTTTATTGGATTTGCAAATACCTACTGCATATCGTTAGCCAATTTAGTAAATTATGTAATTCAAAAACATTAAATTTTAAGATATAAGAAAATTAGTTTCAATGTCGTATTTCTTTTAATCAAGTGTTTTGGATCCAATATGTATAATTCACTATTAATTTTAAATAATTTATTGTTTTATGATTTATAGTACTAATTTTGTCAGTTTTGTGAAAGCGAACATTTTTTTAGTGAACTGTGTATTTTTCATAAAAAAATGTCTATAATATTATATTGTCGAAGGAACGTTTTTTTCCAATATTATCGTGGAAAATAAATTATTGGTAAATACGCTATTTAGCCATTATAAAAAGATGCGACCATTTTATTAATATTATTTTTTGGAGTTACGATTATTTCGTACAGTTTGACAAGAATTTCATGGAAGAATAATCATTGGAATAATATATTGAAAATCATATTAGCCATTCTATATTATTTTTTGTAGCTATGAAATTATAAAAATAAAAAATAAAGTCCTTAGCTAGATATGGGCTGACGCTGTGCTTATATTTACATTTTAAAAATATATGAAACTTGATATTTGTTAAACGTAGCGATAAATAAATAAATTAAAACTATAGATATTTATAATTCATTGATTCATGTGTTGTTGTTTAAGTATATTTAAAAATTTAAAAATCAGATTTTGAATAACTGTATTATTGAAGAAAAAAAGGGTGAGCCTGCTTATTGATTCACCCTCTATAATACCCTATATAATACATTGTAATAATAGACACACGGCTTAGTGTAATTAAATGCGTAGTGGCTTATCGATAAGTTAAATGTGCTACATAAGTCCTAAGTTTGAATAAACTTTGATTTTTTTTTTTTTAACAAACCAATATTTATTTAATAGTATTTGGGTTTGATATTTACCGTCAATTATTTTTTCTGTCGTCGTTTATGCAGAGAGAAATAGTATTGATTTTTCATGTATAATATTATAATATTTTGTGTCGATTTATATATTATATTTTTTATACGACATTCGGTACCTATATATTCGTACCTAATGTATTATACGTTTACTAATTGTATTTTTAAACACCCACAATCCTTGTTTTAAGTAAATAATTGTATGTTAGTTTTTAATTATTATTCACAAACAAATTGTTATGGTCCTACTAAATTGTGTTCAAAACGTACTTACTCCAACATACGTTATAGATAGAGTACTATATATGTTTTTGTGTACTCACGGTCGTAAAGATGAATTATATTATTTAACATTGGATTAATAAAATTATAAACACTATGTAATATGCGATTCTTGTATGAAAAAGTAAAATATCATATAATATTTTTTGGACGTCTGAATAAAGGTATAGGTATGCACAGTGTTTCATAAGTTGCAGGCTGCAGAGTATTCCCGAAAATATATTTTGCTGTAATTTGTCAAAATATAATATTATAACCAAGAAAATTTTAAATCTCATTAAAAGCATTAAGACAAAAAAAACTCTTAAAATATTTCGACGATGAATTTTTCATTGTTAAGTGTCCGCTCAGGTAGAAAGACAGTTCAAATAGCAATTTCCAGTGGGGCTTTTACGTTAATTTGAAGCGTTTTCTTTATTTCAGTACAGTTTTATTGTTTATCTGCAGTGTATTTAACTTCTCGAGAATTAGAAAAAGAAATTTGTTCGTATCATCGAACATCAAACATTATGTACTTATTATAAATATTAAAATAGTACGATGATAGTGTACATTTAATTTAATATCGTCAGGATCGTATCTACAACAACTTTGTCTTTATGCTACATAAAACTATGTACCTACATATTTTGTATCGTGTTGATTTATAAATTCCTAATTTTATTAGTACAACTATTTTCCATGATCTTTCCGAATAATCGAAGATCAATGATTTTGGAAAAAGAACTTATTTTTAACAACCATAAAAAGTGACTACTGCAGAAATCGGGTGGTCAATTAGAATATTAAAGATGTCTGCCAAGACCTGCGGCCAACAACGCAAAATATCTCCGTTCGGCCAAAATCAGTTTTTTAAAGAACAGTATAGAAAAAAATTCCATCGTTTGGTGCAACAATCAATATAATATATATATATATTTATATATATATATATATATTATATCCGATCGTTAGATAAAAAATATTATAATTGATATGTCTGGTTTGTTTTTTGACGCAACAACAAGACATATAATATCGGATGGTATTTTAGTCATTCTTAGAAAAATACTTTAATTGGATATGTCTGGTCGTTGCCTCCAGGTTCATATTTTTAAAACAGTTGTTATATCGTAAGGTTAGGAAAACAGTTCAGAGTAGAGAAAATTAATGTATTTGTAATGTATTTTTGATAAATAAAAACGTGAAAACAATTTTACAAATCCTGCAATTATATTGTATCGCTCTGAATATTAAACCTGCACACGACTGCAGATCATCTGAGACGTGCCAAATGCAAAAAAAAAAGTTTAAAACATATACGCGACCCATCCACATTCGGTCTATAATTTTGGTTCAATGGCCAACAATATCCATTAATCGATACACGCCGAGTATACGCATAGACAATTTATTGATGATTTAATGTGTGGTGCACTGTGTCGTATTTATAGAGATGATACAAAATTTTATTGTTGGGTGTATAATATATCGTATTATATACTTTATGTTCGTGTGAGTGAGTGTGTGTGTGTGTGTGTGTACCCGATGCCTTTGTAACAGTCACCGCCGCCGCCGCTTTCAAAGCCTTTAATTATGCAAACGACATGTCTAATTGCGATGCCGCTCCGTTGTAACGTTATGAGTTGGAATAGCGCGTCGTTTTACACTGGCACTCGAACCTAATAATGTAATAAATGTTAGTAAAATCATACCATCGACGGCACACTGGTAATTGTGTGCTATATGCGTTTTAGAACATTGTGCCGGAATGCAGAAAACCGCATAGCATTATACGGTAAACTGCAGGGACGTGATGTATGATAATAATATTATATTATTATGATATTATGTGCGCGCTGTATAATTTTAATATAGTGTATTGCAGCATTCCATAACGATGTAATGCCGTAACAATAGATATGCGTTATATTACTTATCTTAATAAATCCATCGTAAAAACACTAATAATTATTTTTCATTAAATCAATTTCGATCTCGGTGTAATAAATTATTATCAGCCGAACACTATCGGGACACAATAATATTATATTTTCCCGATGATTTTTGCCTTTTAACCCATTAGCCAGGACATTTTTTAATTAGTATATTTATATACGTGTAGACTGTACAATAATACTATAGTACGGGTATAATACTATAATATACAGTAACTGAACGATGCACTTGTGAAATATTATCAATTACTTTCCGAGTATACGCACGCTGGATGAATTCAAATAACACAAGAAAACAATTTTTTTAGCATCAATTAAAAATGAAATCTCACAGCGTGGTTACATTTAACTTTTTATCTGTAATTTACGCTTGTCAACCACTCGTCTACGTTTTTTATTTTAAAAATAATCCCGTTGAACGATTGGGTACCATAAAATATCATTCTCATATTATAATTATTAATCAACGAGTGCGGATTCCACGAGGTGAATCGCTTAATAATTTATGTGTACATTTGAACGGATATAGTTCATCGCATAAATTATTTAATATCTAGCCGTAATAAATACACTGTAGATATGACATTGATTCAAATAAAATGAATAGCTGAGAGCAACATGACCGTCGTAATATTCAGCTGTATTTATAACATAGTAAGAAGCTAATATTCAAAGGTGAGGATTAACAACTAGTTAAAAATGTTTAGTACATTTTTTTTTCATTTTTTTAACTTAACTAGTTTGTTATTTTTCCGATTAATTTGAAAACTAAACTAGTTTAAACGACTGTTGGAATAACTTAGTTGCTCCGTTGATTTAAAAATAATCTATCGAGTTAAAATTAAAAATGTTTTGGACATTTTTGGTTTTAATGGTTTTATACGTCATTAATTACTGTATAAAAGGTTTTAAATAAAAATATTTATTGCATAATTTTGAGATGTAAAATATGAGTCGTAACTCACAACTAAGTATAATTTGAATTTTTTTGATTGTGTCCTCCCTCCTCCAATATAATTCTAATTCCAAATACGCCACTGTATAATACTATAATAATACTTAATAGTAATATGTAATACTTTTAACTTCTGTTGTTTCTTGTTAATATAATATTATTGTATTATATAGATAGGCACACAATTCCGTATATTATGTGATTCACCATCCAAATACTGAAATTATAAAATAAGTAAAAAGTAAATTATAACGTAACTCGTTTTAAACTTGGCGAGTTAAATGTATTATTTACTAACAATTAACTAACTCTTAATTTGTCGATATCGTGTTCGCTTAACTTAAATGAATTTCAATTAATTAATTTCATCAATGAACCTTTGCTAATTGTATCTTTGTAATGGGATGGTTCCACCGTCATTTTTATATTTTATTGTAACATACATAATATTTTAGCACTTATGAATTCTAGACGAGTGTTTCATTTTATATTCGTTTTGATTTATCATGGAGTTCAACCACATAATATAGCTATTTTTGATTACTTCAGAAAATGTATTATAATAATCTTTCGACCGACTACAAAAAGTACGTGTTAGCCTCGTTTCATCTCTTGCTCAGTACAGCGTATTACTACCAGGAAATCGGTTAAGTACAATTTATTACACTTACGTTTTATTTTAATATACCTATTACCTACGTTGAATTGTACTTTGCACAATTAAATGTCTTGTGTCTAATTTAACGTCAAAATCGCCGTATTTCCCTCTGCGCGGTTGGTATTAATCTGTTGCTGATACATATTAATATACTATTTGCAGAGATAGACAACGTTCTATGGATACTACGACGTGACATTGTTACTATCAATAAATTAAGTTTTGGATGTGGTAAAGTGGTAAACAATAGCTATACGATTCATCTGTATCAATATACTATTAATATCAAACGTATGATTCGAGTAGATAAATATGGTATTTATTTTAATAAAATAGATATAAAAGATAAAAAATATAGTTTTTTGGTTGATATAGTTTAGAAACCTGATCAATTATAGCCATTTAATATTATACGTACCTATATTTATATATTTAAGTAGAAATTGTACGTCTTCGCAATATACCTACATATATGGAATTGTACAAATCTTGAAATATTAAAGGATTCTTTGTAGAAAAGGATTCCATAAAGCTCTTTGAAGTATAAAATATATGAGTTAAACCTAAAAGGAATCATTTCGTAGTTGACATACCTACCATTAAATTTGTACTAAAGTAATAGTTTCAAATCAAATTAAATTTTAATATAAAAATTATATTTAAGGTAGTGGAAAGCGGGTAGTTTTTTGTACACTTAGACAAATAAGCGGAAGAAAAATAAATATAATTCTAGAAGTTCCATTTTGATTTTGAAAAAAAAATATTTGAATTTGTTCACTTCTTGTATGTGGTTCGTGGGAAATTTATTATTATTATTATTATTATTATTATTATTATTTTTTGTATTTTAATAGTTAAAAAATACAACAAATCGAAATTACATTTCCAACACGATCTAGAAAAGAGAATAAAGAATTCAAATATGTTTTCAAAATTGAAATCGGGCTCTTGGTTCTAGGTGAATTATTATTCTTCCGCTTTTTGGAACTTATATGTAGTAAAACTTTTTCGATCGCAAAATTTAGCGACGTGTGACTGCTCGTATGTACGTACAGATTTCCAAGAATCTTAGCCATAGTTTATCTTTAATTACATAAAACTTACGCACACTAATGAACAGTCACTACACAAATAAGTCACACATCACTCACGCTGTGAATATTGTCTAAGTCTAACCCCTTAAAAACGGTTCGCTATCAACTGCTATACCTAACTATTAATTACTACTATAGTTAAACATTCTAACAGTTCTAGAAGTTTTACATAAATATAGAATGTATATATTATGTAGCATAATGGTATTAGTTATATTCCTTTCAAACATGATATATTTTCGAAACAAATATTTAGAAATATATTGCAGGTGTCATTTATCTAAAAAATCATATTTAATTCTGTTGCTAAATTCAGAAAAACAATTATTTTTATAATTTAGTTGATGTGAAAATTCCACATTATTTAAATAATTTTATGCCTTGAATTGTATTCTTTTAAATGGTGAATTAGTTTACTCATAAGAGGATTAATCTGAGTGACGATAAGTAAGTACTCTTCTCAATTTAAATTTATTATTATTATTTATTTTTTTATCTGATTGTCATTTTATAATTATGTTTTTGTAAAGCCGACTTTATTTTTATTTTTATATTAATAAAACGGTGTATGGTCTTGAACATATACGGCAACAGTATATGACTGAAGTTTCCGATCGCTGTCAATTTTACTACCTGTCAACCGTATATCGTTTTTCTTTTTTTTTTGCTTTTCCTCTCCTATTTCAGATTTTTATTAATGTTTCCGATGACAGCATAACTGCATTGCCAATACCAAACATGTATGCTCACCGCCGACGGCGCTCGTCATGTAAAATAGTTTATGACCCCGTTGTCAGTACATAAATCAACTGTACTTACATATGGGTCTTAACTCGCTCAAAATCTAATCTTTGGTACAAAAAGATTATAAAATATGCATATATTATAATATTATGTATAGAGTGCATTAACGCCTTAATTTTAAAAAAGTATTATTTTTTAAATGATTTTAAAGATAATCTTAAGATTAATAAACAGAACTAGGTACACAGACTAATTTTGATATAATTATTGCATCTCAAAGTTGGTTTCATTAAAACTCTGAAAAAAATGTTGAATAATGAGTTTTAAAACGTTCAACTAATATAAAATGTAGTTGCCCAAACTAACCTAAAACAAAATGTTCATTTTTCCAAATAAAAAAAAAAAAATTGTACAACAAATAAATAAAACATGAAATTAAAAATCGTAAAAATATTTTAAATATTATAATATTTAATGAAATATTTTATCACTTTGATATTATATAGCTGGATCAAATAATCACTTTAAAAAGAGTGTATTAGCTTTTGGTTTTTTTTTTTTTTAACAATCTTATTATAACTAAAATCTACCTTGTCAAGTAGGTAGGTAATTATTGTTGAAAAACGAGTGTCTGTTAATTTCTTCATGTTTTCAAAATGATTTGGTAAAATGATAAAAAAAACTAGAAATTCCATGTTAAATATCTCAATTTTATAAAATGTTTTATCATGAGATAAATACATCACTATATATTGAACGTTTATACCACTCCCCTTCGCAAAAACAAAATTGCGGCAGACAAAATTTAAAAATACACATAATTGTGAAACATTTGATATTCCTGAATTTGTTTGGTAACTAAAGTATATCCATTCGACGAGTATACATGCATGAATTCAAAAGAAGATGAATTCTTGCTTGAATATTATAATATTCTACGTCCTAGCAATATTTAATTAAAACGTGTAGCCCATGCCGGTACAAAAATGTTACGCTGGAGATAAGGTTGACAATATTTTGTATAATATAATATTATGATAAGTAACATTAAGGTTATTATTTATTATCGTTTTAAATATGACGTATATTGCTTTAGTTCTATAAAAACTACAAAATTATCATACAATCTATTACGACTAAAATGTGCGTTATGTTATACAACTTGAAATTATTCTTTTTCCGTTCTCTTATTGCTGTAATAAATTTTTGTTTTATGAACTAAACATATGTTAAATTTAAAGTAACAATACATTTGATTAAAAATTCGAAGTTTCTCATTTAAATAAATATTTATAACGAGTAATGGCACTAGATTAGTTTATGAAAAGTGAAAATATGTGAAACAGTGATGTAAATTTTAATCGCTTGCATTTTTAGTGTGCAGAGTTTAATATTTTATCAATTAGTATATAACTGTTATCGATTTTGCATACAATTTATAAACGCACAATTCCTCTGAATAAACTGGCAGTACACTAAACGAGTCACATCATATTATAAAAGAACATAATAATGTTATGAAACAATATTATACTGGTGAGAGTGTAAATGTACATTGCACAACCAACCAATTTACTTTTGTTTATTAATGTACAATTATTTTCTACTGAAAGACAAGATAATATATGATTTGTGATAACTCACCTAATGTATAATATCATCACCTCGTCTTAATTTTAGAAAAAATAAAAATAACAACGGGAAAACTGAATGACATAATTATTATGATTATAATTATAATTTATTTTTTTTACATAGATTCGAAGAAAAAACTAATGAAATATTTAAAAACTTTTTAATTAATTGATATCGTTATTACCGTTTTATTTGTATCATTATTATTATTATTATTTTTTTTTTTATAATTCAACCGCAAGACTTTAATTTAATGTGAGTATTTTTTATAAATTCCAGGTGCTTTATATTCTTCAAATATTTCTAAAAAATTATAACTAAATCATACAATTAAAACGGTCTGGTCAAAAGAAAAGAAACAGCAGTGAGTTAATCGTATCTTTGGAGATGTAATTTTGTTCATTTTCTGAATCGCTAAACATTTGTCATTATTCTTTTATTCTCATTCCTCCATTTAATTGTCTCGAGCCTTTATTACAACGCATATCCAAGAAAAACAGCTATATTAAAAAGCTCCTGTTTAATACCTACAGAATATGAATAAAATGTCATAATTTTACATGTGACTTTGTTTTGGTTACTTACTTAAACGTTAACACTAATTTAAACAAAAGTTTTATCATTTATGCATCTATTTTCAAGATTTTTCATTTTCAATTTAATTACACAGTTTATTAAATAAATATAGTTTTTTATTATTTTATAAGGGTTTAAAAAAAAAAAAAACTGAATTGTAAATTGAATTTATGACTTTTATTCAAGGCAAAAATATACCAACTCTTTTTTAATGATCGATACAATAGATGTTATTATGTTGTGGTCAAATACTACGTTTGAATATAATATAAACTCCCTTACTCATACAGAACGCAACATTAATTTAGTATAATATATTTTATAAGTTTATTCATTTATCGGTGCATTTGTATTGAATTAATATAACTGATTTAGTCCGATTTTTTTTTTCTTAAATCAAACATTTAATTACGGGTTTATATTTATTATGCATATAGTAGGTACAGCGACTTACTTTGAAAATTTAAAGTATTCTTTACCAGACTTTGGTTTGGTCATTAACGTCAGAATTCTAGATTTAAGTTAAAACACTTTGAAAAGTGTTTGATAATTTTTAATGATGTTGATACTACAAGGGTCAAAACTATCTTAAAGTTTTCCTCGAACAAATAAATAGGTACCTGAAGAAATCAGTCAAAATCAGGATTATAGTTTTTTCTTAAATTCAGGTTTTTGTTTGTCTGTCAATAAATAATATCAAATTAATCGTATTTCATTTTATATTTGTTTATAGTGAAACCAATGTTTTAACTTCTTCAAGCCGTAAACGAATTTTGATCAATTAAAATTTAGTTTCTTGTACAGTGACAAAAACATTGTTTCGGAATCGGCATTTGCATAATGTTCGTGTTATTAATTTTATATATTACCGGAATTGTATCAAAGTCGTGAAATATACGTTTAAATGTTTACACGACATAACACTTTCTACCATTCTGGTCACAATATACATCAAACTTATATGAACATATTGTATATTATAAATTACAATGCATATTGAAATGTAGAGGTCACGCGGGGACTGGCGATTTATTCAACACTGCAGCCCCCCCACAAATCCATAATGTTATTGTTCACAGATAACGATCATCCTTGTGCTTTGAATAAAATATGGCAGACTATCTCGGGTTAATGCGAGGGTAGAAATACCATGTGAAGTTGACAAAGCTCATAATATGGTCAGTGTAATTTATCTATAGAAAACTGTCTGGCCAACAATTAGACAAGGATATTGTTTTATTCAAAACATTGATACTTTAATCAGACAATCACAAATGTTATGGATAAAACTAAGAGATTCTTTATGATTAAGAGATTTATTTATATACATCACGCGTTGCTTACTTTTGCACTTTTACAGTTTTAGTGGTGTATTATTTTAATGCAACGATAAATCGTGTTGGCCAATGGTTCTAGAAAGGGCTCGGATTCTCTATTGTATTTATAGGACTTTTTAAAATATGATTTTAACGTTCGATGAATGTACTTAGTAGGCATGAATAAAAGAGTAACCATTGTACCCATTAAGACATATAGAATTACCGATTCGATTAATAGACATCCAAAAACTAACGTCGTATAACTAAAATAATACGTCACGTATACCGGCTATTATTAGCAAATCTTAGATCTATAGAAAACCATTTATGAAACTCAACATTTTAACGGTTTAATTACTATGGTTAGCATAGCATAATGTTATAGGTCATATTATGGTCTCGTGTGTTATATTTAGAGCACTCATTATACTGAAGAACATTTGCATATACAAAACAAAATTATTAAGCCCACGCATCGCTCAAAACACCAGAATAAAATAATTAATTGTTATAATCTCTTTCGATGCAGTAAATAATTATGATTAACGAACATAATATAGCAACAAAAAAACAAAATGTTTACCTGCATTTGTTACAAATTAGTATTGAATAATTTAAGATATTATAATAAGAGCTATAGTGTATTATACAACGACTATGTCGAGCGTCACGACCACAAAACTGTTTGTAATTTAACAAATATCATTAATATCATTGACTTTGTTTGTTCAGTCTGATCTTATTGATATAAATAGTTAAATAGTCTACTGTAATATAGCAAGTATTACGTTAAAAACATCATGGAAGAGATAGATTGCATTTTTATGATAATTTTATCGTCTCGTACAAGTCGTGAAACAAAACCAAAATTAATATTTAAATCAGTCAACCAGATTTTATTTCCATCTTAAACAATGACGGGCTACTTTTCCTCGATTAAATTAATAAAATAATTATACATCGTTGATTTAAGCCGAAATGTAACAAAATATTAGGATTTAATATTTGTAAACTTTTGTAAACATACTGGATTTCGTAGACAATAATTGTTTTAATTCGTATTTAAATTTTAAAATAATATGATATTTGTGTGTTCACAACAAAAAAAAATTATAAATTTCAAATCATGAGCGTATCACGCAAATGTGGGCATTAACTAGTTAAAAAGTTAATTTTTTTAACATTTTAACTTAACTAGTTAGTTTATTTTCTAATCAACTTATGAACCTAACTAGTTTAATTTACAGTTGAAATAACTTAGCTTTTCACAGTTGATTTTAAAAAAATCCATCAAGTTAAAAACATTTTGAAATTTTTCGTTTATACGTAAATATTACTATGTCAGTTTAAATTAAAAATAATCCAATACAAAAACACAAACATTTCTGTTCTTTTTTTTTATAACGTAATTTTGTGTATATTCATATATTTTAAATGTAAAATTTAATTGTAAATTATATATTATGCGAGTTGTAATTATAAATGTTTTTAAAAAATTATTCATTTTAAATTATAAACTGACAATTGTTATGTTTTAATGTTATATAATTTATATTATTCAATTGCTATATGATATAAAATAATATATTTGTTAAATTATTAATTTGAGATGAGTATAGTTTAAATTAGTAAATAATAGTAAAGTAAAACTAAAAGGGTATACAGTTTACATTATGATAAATGTTCTATAAAATTGTTTTTTATAATTTATAAATTAAAAAACTAAAAAGACACATTCACTTTTTATGTGATTTACATACTATAATTTAAAAAAAAAATAGATTAACTTTTTTTAAACTGAGTTAAGTTAATAATTTTTTCTATATTAACTTTTAACTTATTGAGTTCAATTTAAAATTTGTTAACTCTTATCTTTTAACTTATCGATCTTGTGTCATCTTATAACTGAACTTAACTTGAGTTAATTATTTTCATTAACTTGCCCACCTTTGGTATTACGTAACAGTATTGTATACACGCTTGTATATAACTGATAAATATTGGAATTCATAATTCATCCCAGAGCTGACCATGGAAAAATTACATTAATATAGTTACTGAACAAACAGCCAAAACAAAAAGCCCATAAATATTAATTCCTAACAAAAAGGTTATAATACAGTATAATAGGTAGGTACATCACTATAATAAAATGTCAAAAGTATACAAAATATTCGTCTACTTTTAAAATGCATTTTAATTTTAACACAATATTATATTTTATCTTTAGACTGGAAATATATTTTTTTAATTCTTTAGTGGTTTCTTTCAGGATTTTCTGAAAACAAAAATTTATTTAGTTATTTAGTTGGAAAAAATCACTCTAAACATTCGGAAGTGAATAGTTCAACAAGGTTTATCAAACACTTGCAGGTGGTCAGCTTTCTTGAAAGGATTGTCGGTGTCTGCCAAAAGAGTCTACGTCATAGAAAGAATATTCTCTTGTAAATACACGCAATGCACAGTCATTGTACAGAAATTCAGTATAATATATTATTATTATACCGCGAGTAGTTGATAAAAGGTTTCATGTGAAGGTGCGTTTATACAATAGTTGTATAAGATATAAATATATATATATATAGATGGATAGTTATATGCACATTTTGTGTTCCCGTCAAAGATTAGAATCCATTAAACTATCGGAGAGAAAGGAATTGGAAAGATATCGAAAACTATTTAGAGACAAAATGGTTCAGGCAAAGTCATTCGTGAACAATTTGACATTTGCGATGAGCAGAAAAATATATTTTCCGTACAAAAATCATATTCAAGTCGATTTTTTGATAGGAATTTCATTAAACTGTACAGACATTTTTAGTTCAGTGACGCGTCAGTTGTGATTTTATTCTTGTAGTGTATAATTTATAATATAGTAGTTTATAATCAAAGCACATAATAATAATATGAAATTACATTTTGCAAAAGAGAAAAAAATCATATATATTATAATATTATGTATTATTCAATACAAAAATAAAAAAAGTGATTGGTAATATGAAGACAGTTAAAAAACATTGAAATAAGTTAGATAATGTTAATATAATTTATGCTTTTACCTATGAAATAGGTCATGTAGGTTTTCTGAAATGTAAAAAATGTATGAATCAAAATCATAGCAGCTATGAGTGTTATAAAAAAGAGTGTATAATTATATGGAATTTCAATGTGACTGCATGTATAATGATTTAAATAAAACTGAATAGGTATTTACGATTATAAATTAATCAAAAAACATATTGGTTTTGTTATAATAATATACCATTTTAGATTCTGAGTGGAACGATGAATGTATTGATTTTACAATGATGTGTTTTTTTTTTATTATTATTATTTTCAACTTCAGTATCTTGTTCAATGGGAAAGAGAAACTAGTTGGTACTTTTGGGAGGTCAAATTTGCCTACTTTTATATTCATATAATTATATTTTCACAAAAAAGTGAAACTAAATTTTTATGAGCATTTGAAGTTCATATTTTTACAATATTTGAGATTCACTCGATTTCTCATGTAGCGATTTTTTTATTTTGTTGTAATTAAAAAAAACAAATAACTGTAGATACATGAAAATTTCACTGAATGTTTATTTTATCAATTCTTATACTTGATAAAATTTTCAAAATATTTTGAATTGTTTTAAGTTGTTTACAGACAAATTCATATAAAATTTTTTTTTTCTATGAATATCAATAAAGTTTTATTTGTTGGGCCAAAAAGTGTAAAAATTTAATTAAGTTGTTATTTTCAATATTTTTATTAAGTGACATTTCGAGAATTAAGTTGTAGGAGTAAGAGAAATTGTAAAACAATGATTAGAAATTTAAATCTGAGTAATAACATTGTTGAATGCAATTCTTTATGTTTTCAAGTTTATTTAGGTCTAATATCCTAGGGGGTTGGAAAAATCTAGGAAGGAGACTAGTTAAAAACTAGCCGAAAGTTATGAAATAATTAAAAATAAATATTTTTTTTATATTACAATTATATTCGCTGAAATTTATGATCTTATAATAATGCAAACATTTTTAATGAAGTTGAATAATTTGTGTATATTCATACTTATATAATACTTATATACTCACAAGAAACCATCATAAATATTGAAATATTATTATTTTTTTACTTAAAGAACTTTTAAGTTTATATTTTTCAATTGTTTACTCAATCAATTTATTGATTAATAAATAAATAAATGTCTTCTTCGATCGATACGATATCAAAGTATATGGTGCTGCCATTATAAAAGCCAGTAAATGAAAATAGGTACACCTACATAATGTACAAATGTGTCATTAGGTATTTATTTTCAAAGCAATCTATACTTTCAAAATATAATATTATATCATTTAATATGATATAATATGCAAATAATATTTTATGTGACTAACGTAATATCATCTTGTTATTTTGACTGTAGTGTAGAAAAATTGTGATTATTTTTTTTTTTTTTTTTTGTTTTTACTCATTTTATCTCATAAAACAAAAGGAACAACATCACTTTTACAAGCTGTCGAATGCAAACAATTTTTCACGAAACATAAGATATATTATTAAACTCTAGATATTATGGAAATTCCTATTTTTTTTTTTTTTTTGGTAGTCATCAGCCCAAGAGATCTCATGAATCTCGACTGGAAATTATACATTTTATGTGTGTCCAAAATTCGAGCCGCATATTTGACCTTGATAATAATCGTATGTTTCGTCAGTGATTCGACCACCCGTTGAATCATTTATCGAATCAAACTTCAATCTCACGTGATAATACTTGTATAATCTACAAGTAAACTCTAGCGAATTTTTTCTGGGATTAATCAATAGTACAATACAGTGGCATATTTACGGTCCAGACCCCCCATAATTGGCCTCATAAATACCTATCTAAGCATCTAATATATATATAATTATATATTCTGTAGCGACTAGCGGAGACCCCCACTTAAATGTGTTTGAAAAATTAGCTGGAGCCCCTCCATGAAAAATTCTTAAATACACCACTGGTTCAATATTATACTACGTCTTATTATAAATCAAAATTGAACGGCAAATATGAGGTGATTGATTGTATTCATATTATTTTTAAGCCACCGGTGGTTTTTGTTGTTATTTTTTTCACGATAAAGCACTGTTTAATTATTTTTGTCACGCCTGCATAGGAAGTTTAGTTTTCGATGCCGGTTGAAGCATTGGAAAGCGACCTTTTCCCTTCCTGCGGGTGGTAAAGTGGGAATCCTCATAGTGCTGGGTGGTAAAGTGGAAATTTCAAAAAGTGCTGAACATGCATATCATGCGTAACCCCGCACAATCAGACACTGAAATCTATACCATGGTCTTTACAAAACATAAATTTTTGGTTACATCTTATATTCATATTATAACCTCCATGCATGACTCTTAAAATAAATAAAACCAAATTGTTTCATTCGTGAAATTATTTTCGTAGAATAGTCTGTTTGTTGCACTGATCCCTGCATTGTTTTTGTCGTGATAAATGTACGCAGACATGACAAAAAAATTGTATGTGTGAACAGTACGGGAAGGCAATATTTCAGTCTTAGGAGAAATTCGCTTACTACTAAAATAGCTCACTTTTCGCCTTAGACACACAATATACTATAATACTCATACAATTACCTAATACTCATTAAATAATTTTTTAGTCATATATTATATTGTTATTATAATGTGTCTTAGATGCAAATTTATTATAAATGTATTGCGATAAAAACAAAATCTGAATCTTTTATTGAACTCAATTATTTTGTTAAATTTTTCTGTATTGTTTTAATAATAAACGATGAGGTATATTTTCGAGACTTATTTTTACCATATAATAAAATGTTCCGATATTATAAAAAAGTAGTCGTCATTTATATAAGCAATATGATTTTATATGAATTTATTGAAAGTTTAATCGTTTTAAAAATTAATTTCACAGCGAACATTATTTTTTAGATAGGTGTACTAAAATTGTTTATTGATTTTATAAATATTGTGTTTTCCATCTTCTAAGACCATTATATTTGATGACATAAATGTTAAGCTTTGTTTAAATTAAAATTATTATTATATACAAAGTATGTACATCGCAAATAATATAAGAAATTTTCAACAGATCATATTATGTGTTATGAGTGTGAGTGTGCTTGTGTGTGCTTGTGTGTGAATACCAAGCACGAATATGACTTTTTTAAATAAATTATATTTGGGTGAACAATAGTAACTACAACAACTTCTATTGCGTCGTGTCGTCCAACAACTGGATTTACCGATGTGAAATTAAGCATACGGCAGCAGGCGTCGGTGGCGATAACACTAAAGGTCCAAAAACAAATGAACACGCGGATAAATATATATATATATATAACTTAACCTAAAGTAATTATACAAAAGCGCGACTAATCCTAGCAGGGCTTGCAGGCGGGTATCAGGTTAGTTTTGCCAGACCATTTATATGGCCACAAGTGAATTCTCGCTAATACTACGCGCTACATCTATATGCACATATTTATGTAGATAAGTGTGTGTGTGCGTATAGGCACATGCAACACGGCGGGCCAGATGTATACCTTACATAATCCGGTACGACCTTCCCGTTCCTACTTGTACACTGCGTCTGAATTTCATTAATCATTGGCGCTTATGTTTGGTCTCCTATTGGCAAAACGTTTCCACGAAGCCGCTAACAATTATTATTATACTATTATTCGGGACCGGACCTCCTAGATCCACAGAGCCAACACCGCCGTTACCCGCACACACCTTTGCCGGTGGCTGCACAGTTGTGACGGCGTTTGTCACGGGTGTTTGACAGATATTTTACCGACAACCATGATAGGCACACGACCGTCGTGTGTCTTGCACGTCAACCGGAACTTAATAATTATATTATATCTGTCTGCCGGAAAAGCCTCGGTCACGCCTTAGTTGGAAGTCCGACACCGGGGGACTTCCAACCATGCCGTCACCGATGCGTTTCGTCCACTCGGGTCAACTCGGCCTAACCGGGATATTTTACGGGTAAATAGATAACGACGACAGTTGCGTGTCGGTGGAGGCATCGGAAATGACAAATTGTAAGACGTCGTACCTACTACAGTTGTCTGTAAATCCCACGTCCGACCGGAAGAACATCTGTGAAAAGGCTTATACCTTTACCGAGAACTCCGTACCTTATAATAATAACATTATTTATACGAAAAACGCTGTGCGCGTTATACCGGAAAACCGTTATATTCTCTAGTAAAGCATAAAACCCTGTACAAGACTTGAAATGCTAAAGACATATTATTTCAGTCTAAAATTGAATGACGATGGATCGTAATTAATGTCGTGGCATAAGATTTCCGTTTTATCAATTAATAACACAAACCTACAACTATTATACAACCCTTTAAAAATGTATAATGGCCACTGACCGCGTACAAAACGATCGTAAGTCGTAACAGACGAAAATACATAATACTCGTGATTTCTATAGAATGATATAATATAATTCCATTTGCTTTTTATCAAATAGTTAGGTAAGTACCGAATACAGTTTTTCTTATTTTTCTTGAACCTTCGGCGGGATTTTCCCGAACTGTGAATCCCTGACAACAAACGGTTAGTAAAGAACGTAGAAAAATGAGAGTACATTAACCAAATCCTACAATACGATAAAGAGAAACATTTTTCATGTACCGTTTTCGTACATTATGCTAAGACGAAATTTTTAAGAAGGATAAAAATAATGAAACGGAAAAAGTATACCATGGAAGTTACATTTACTAGGTAGGCATGTGTCGTTAACCTCGGTCGGTGACGTTTTTATACAGATTTTTATACACAAGAAATCAACAATGTCTGCTAGAATTATTTACGACATACGTAAAATACCATGTATTCTTTTACGTCTTTTCGCTCATTCTATTACATTTCATTTGTATAAAGACATAACGTATTTTGTACAACGAAATGACGTTAGGAATTTCGTTTTGTTTTTTACTTTTACTATGTAATATTATAATTTAATGTCACTGCAACCAAAAATACTAAACGATCCGAAAATATCATCACATAATTATTACGCAGTGCTGCAATTTAGTAAGATCAAAATTATTAATCAAGTAATAATATTTGCCCAAGTATGACATGATATTTGCGTTATTCTACCTACACTGGAGTATAATAACAATAAAGTCTAGTATTTTTTGAATTATTTTACTTTTAATTATGTTTCTTATATAATTATAGCTACCTACCATTCTCCTTAATTTGAAGAACCCGTTGCCAATGTAATTTTGTACACGAAAATACACTCTACCAGAATAATGATCCTGTTCTGTAGAATCAACCAAATTTGATAATTTTTTTTCCAACTTAAATATCGTAAAATTCTACAGGACGCATCAAACTCCGTTTTTCAATATTTTAATCTCAAAATGTATAATATGTCTTCAAAAATAATACAACTTTAAACGTTTACTATAAATTCTACAATAACATTATATGAAAAAAAAATCAAAGATCGATGCTGTTTGTAGGAAGTCTCCATCTTTCAGATAAAAAAATAGTTATCAAAATCCGACAATTCTACAAGGCCTGATAATTATTCCCGTGAAGTCATTTTTTCGATATAATACACCCTACCAACACCCGCTAAATAGGTATCATAGTTTATCGGAAAAGTATAAAAATTAAGGTGGCAACTAAAATATAAAATTTCGTTTTTAAATTTTATAGTTTTGCGGCACATTTGAAAAACTGACATTGAGCCCCTTAAACAAATTATAAATATATAATTATAATATAATTATGAACTGTTGATAAAAATTGATGAATTAAAAATGTATATATAAATACAACCGAACAATTTATTTCAATTATAATATGTATAATATACGTCATATTACGTAACTTATTAATATACAACTATTTAAATAGTTTATTATACTTAAAAGACGAATTTATAGGATTCTATTATATTTTTATTATCGATACATATAAACTACTGTTTATTAATTGGTATGGTTAAATATTAAATTCTGTTTGTGAGATTATCAGATTATCTATGCAAATAACATAGTAAAAACTTCGTCGTCTTATATAAAGTGGTGATCGTGTGACATAAACGTAGCATACTACTCAATATTTACCGCTTTGAAAAAAATTTACGAATCATAAAATTGTGAATAAAATAAACAAAATAAATAAATAATAATATATTTAAAAATAATAAATCTCTATATATATAAACATGGAGACAAAAATGTATAACAATTCATCAATCGAAAACGGCTGGTCCGATTTGGCTCAATTTTTTTTTAAGATGTTCGTAACTGCCAGGAAAAGGTTTTTACGAAATAAAATTTTAGGAAAATTCACCGGAAAGGTAGGAAATCTCAAATCTGTATGTCAAAAATACAACAGTGGCGCAACACTGCATTATATTATATTGGTTGCTATTGGTTAATCGGGCATGTTTGTTGATTTCATATAATATAAAAATGAATCGCAGAATGTGTTGCTAAGCGCAATAATTCTAGTAATTCTACTGTACGTGTATTGTGACTGAACTCCTCCTAAATGATTAGACCGATTTGAATGAATTTTTTTGTATGCGTTTGCGTTTATTCATCTGATTTTAGTATGGTTAGGTTAGGTTAGGTTAGGATTTTGTATTAATTGATTATATCAATCCACCATAGGTATAGAATACGACAAACTTGGTAGAACTTTGATACTTAAGAATTAAATCATACACTAACGTACATACAGCACGGGGTCCGCGATCTACCGAAGGTAACTAGCCTACCTCATAATGTACTGCTGCGAATCAGAATTTTTATTCCGGGCAATGGAAAAGTTAAGATTAATTTTGAAACCATAAACCGAATATTAAATAACGAATTGAACAAAGTTTGAGTCACATATAGTTGGTAAACTTAATGGGCAACGAAGTGCACGGGTTCAGCTAGTATATTATAATAAAATAAATAATAAGTAACCATTAATATATTTGTTTACACTAGTGGGAATTAGGTAATTTTAACGTTTTCTTCGTTTCCGTCGTGTTAAAGAAAGCGTTACGCAAAATTGGTTAAAAAATTAAATGATCTGTTCGCAGCTCAAAAACATATTTATGTTGAAAAGTTAAAGTTACAATTTTATTCGTATTATAGATACATGGATAGAGATACTTATATAATATATACATTTAATTATAAATGATAACATTTACTCGATATAAACCACGACTAAATATTATAATATTATATTGTTATTCAACCACCGTATGTGTAAGTTTATTGTTTCATATTATTATATTATAACCATTTATGAAAGTATTTTTGATTTATACATATTTATTCGTTTTTGAATTTAACGTAACTTACAAAACTTAGAATACTAATGTTATTAATTAATAAATTTAATTTCAAAAACAAATATATCTAAAAATTAGATTTTTAAGGTCATGTTTAACCTAAATTAAATAAATTATGGTATTATAAAAGCGGTTACAGAGCAACTACGAATTCCTAAAACCAGCATACTTTAAGTCTTGATGATCTCATAAAATTAAGTAAATTATAAAAAGTATATTATATTTATTTATATTTATTTATTTATATATATATTTTACGCCAATCGGCAGTTAAACAATAATACATAATATGTAGGTAATAACGATTAGATAACAAATTAGATAACAAATTAACAGTAATAAGCATAACAACTCTAACAAAACTAGATCGTACAAATAACAAGAGTAGCCTGAGAACGCATTCAAAACAGCTAGGGTACATTTAAGTTAGTAACTCTGAGCATTCTGTGAAGTGGATGATTGTAACCATAGGCAGTAGAGTGATGGGGAACATAAAACTGGTCTAGGTTTCGTATTCCACGGGTAGGAACTTTAAATGGAATTTTAGCAAGTAAGTTAGGAGCGTCTAAAGTACCATTTAGAAGGGAAGTTAAAAAGTGTACATCTATATCGGTGCGACGCGAAGAGAGGGATGGGATATTAAACATTTTACGTAGTTGTACATAGTCATGGGGGGACACGTCAGTTTTACTCGTAAATGCTAAGTAGCTTAGGAATCGATTTTGTACCTGCTCCAGCTTATGCTAGGTTTGTAAAATGTTTGAAATTCTCTCCAAAACTTTTTGACCCTTAAAACTCTTTCTATCTCACCAAATTTGTTTGAAATGTTATTTTGCAAAAGTTATTTTCAATATTTCAAAACACCGGACTTTTCAAAGGATCTTAAATATGTAATATAAAACCTAAATTCTATTTAAGGCAAACATGAAATAAAATAAAATACACAATGTTATAAAAACACTGATTAATATTAATACATTTAATATGTAAAACGAATATAATATGGATTTAAAATGAAAGACAAAATTAATAAGTAGCCGGTGGCTATAATTTTTAGTTAGGCGACATTGCCACAATTTTTATGTTTAACAGGCGATAAACGACGATACTGTACATCCACAATAATACAATTATAATATTATTCGTATCTGTGTGAATATGTATGCGTTTTTATTGACCATTTTTGAATGGAAAATATATATAAAGTATTATCACTTTTATTCTGAATTTGAAAACTTTAATAGACATAACTAATCAATACTGTTTTATTGTTTAACATAATATAATTTATAAAACATAAATAATAATTAACATTAGACAATACATTACGTAATTTAATGACCTTTAAGTTAGGTAAGTTTATTGATACTGTGTGCCGACCGTTGCTTACTTGTAAAAAAAAAATATTCTGAATTAATTAAATAATATTATATTGTATAATATTATCGACAACTACAAAGTTGTATATAATAATCGTTCAACTTCAAAAGACGTAAGTCATAAAACGTTACACAAAGTTTTATTCTGACAGTTAATTGTGTATTTTTAATTACGTTATATTTTGACATTATTGTATTAACGTAGAATAATAATATAGGTAAGACTATTGTAAAGTAAACAATATTATTATTGTGCGGGTATGCTTGTCACGTACGACGGCGTGGTGTATATGCAATATAGATGCATCGCTGTCGTGCGTACGAACATCTTCACTGAAGGACGTTTTTTTGGATCTGGTATTATCAAGGCATTAATAAGCCATAACTTGTAACTAATATTATTATTATGATTGTTTGAATACAATAATTTAATATTTATTCTGGTAATTATGTAACATAATATTATGGTCACTCGTAGGGCCAGAATTTATATGTAATATAAAGCAGACATTTTATGGACATAAGTGTATGTAATTAAAATGACCAAAAATGTAGTAAAAAATGAAAAATGTTTACTCATTGAAGAGTAAAAAAATGGTAAACCATGTAATAGTGTTTACATTTTTAAAACTAAAACTTCTATGATTTGGTGTTAAGACTGACTTAATATATCTAGCTGCATATGAAAATACCTTTGAATTACATTACTGTATTTTAATATTATTTAACGCATAATATATATTTTTTCTCACCCACATTACTACATTACTGTACATCTTATAACTGAACATCAGCCTATACTATAATGAAAAATATTTTTATTGAAACAAATAAAAAAATTAGGTATTTATATATGTTGTATTATAATAAAAAAAATAAATAAAATAAAATAAATAAAAAATAAAAATAAAAATAATATTGTAAATATCGATTCGAAATTGAAAATTTATAAAAAAAAAAACACTACTATCCAGTAGGTATCGACTATATTCTAGATAAATTAAAATGTTATAAGTAATATATTGTGATTACTAATTTGTAATACTATTATTAAACCTATATTATGTTCTGAGGGTGGATCCGATTATCTAACGTGAAAAACACGTGAATAATAAATCGTTTTTTAAACCTTGTAATACCTATAATTTCTTCAAACGTTAACTGTATTAGTAGGTTAGATAATTCAATTAAAATACAAAATTCCTTCAAAGAGCACTTATATATCTGGGGCTTTAAAATTGCTTTAAATGTATATTCTATAACAGCACACTGCACACTATTTTACTAGTAACAAAGTATAATTTATTACTAAACCATCAATGTTGATGATGTACCTTGACTAATCATTTTACTTTTCAGTATCAGAAAATACTTTGAAATTTACGAAATATGTAAGACAAAAGCAGAAATTTTACAAATAATGTAAAAATATGTAAAGTAAAATATATCTTATTTTATTGCGAAATACGTGAAACAAATTTATCGATTACCTTAATTAATTAATCACACTTAAGTAAAAATATATATCTACATGAAATTATAATTTCGAGTTATTACTTATTTAATATGCATTATTGAATTCACTAGGGCACAAGGATATTGTATGTGTTAAGTTGTTCAGTATTAATGATTTTAATTTTAAGTACCTTCAATTTAATTTTTACAAAATACTTTGTATTTTATATATGAATGTCGAATGTAAATAAAACACTAATCAAGTAAGGCACTAAACAGTAAGATCGTATACATTTGTATAGTTAGTTTTCGCTTGCATATTATAGTTTATTACATTGTATGTCATAAGAACCATTCTTTGACAAACATTGTTATAATGTATATATAAATGTAAATTATGTACTCGTAAACAAAAATATATCTATATAGAGATATTATTTTTAAATTATTTAATATTATCATAGTATCAATAATTCATAAATTAGACTTAACAAAACCGTCAGCATTGTTAAACTTTAACGTGATGTCACGGACCTAAAGTGTACAATTATATTTATAATTATTTATGTATATTTTATTTATTTACAAAATTTAATGTATAACTGATAAATAGTAATACATTTTTTATTGGTCTGACGATGAGTAAATATATTATTATATTGGAAAATGAAATAATGTTAAGACATTTTATTTATCAGTTTACTTGAAACGATTACCTATACCTAATTATAATAAATACTAAAACTTCTACATATGCATATTTTGCAAATTGAATGATATCAATTGATACAACACAGGTCTTATAAATCCTAAATTCATATATTTGTATATTATAAGTACATAGACGCATCAAGTGATATAATATTTATCACATTGATGAAGATCGGAAGTTTGTAGATATAGAAATTACATATTTAAATAGATATAAGATCATACAATATGTAGTATTATAATGAATCTTAAAACGAATTTACGATATCAAAAGTTTAAATGTACATAGATTATAGTTTAATAGTAATACAAATATATAACCATCAACGATCAACTGGACTTAACGGTGATTGCATAAATGTAGATAACCTGACCACGATCCACGACTTAATAAAGTGTTGTTTTTAAAATGTTTTAAGTGGTATTGATATTATATACTATTATGTATATTATATATTTGGCTATTATTATTTTATTTAATATGGTAAATATTATAAAATAAGACATTATTAAATTAAATGAGGATACATGAATATATTATACACCGGTGAGGCAAAAGTTACTATAGAAACTTTGTAATTTAAATTATAATAGGTATAGGTACTAGTGTACCTAGTTATTATGCTTCAATTTTATTTTTCGAACGACTGTACAAAATATTGGGTTTAAAATATTGATTGTGTGATGCTTAGAACATTCAAATATTAGTATTCAAAGCTTCAAAAAGAATTTATATTATTTAAATCATATAAAAAATTACTACCTAAGATCTATGCATTTAAAAACAAGATAAAAAAACATGTGTCCTTATTATATGCTGCATTATATTATGTTTGTTATCATACATTTTATTTAAGTCAAAATTTAAATCTCGTGTAATGTAAAAATAAACACATAAAGCCATCTTGGTGACATGGTTACACGAATTCTAAACTTAAATTAATTGTAGTTTTGAGAGTAAAATATAACATAATATACAACATATATTTGAATATTATTATAAGTTAAAATTATGATCTCGGAGAAAAAGTTTGTGCATCTGTCATTTTGAAGACTTATATTTTAAAATTACTTCTTTGAGTAAGAAACATAGAATGATGATGCAAAATAACAAAACATATTGCTTTAAAATGTGATTTAAACAAATACATAAGTAGGTAAAACAAGTTTCTCAATCAGAAATTGTTATGGTATTTGTTCGATTTCGACAATAAAAACATAATATATTATAATAATTTCTGATTATTGTATAAACTTGTATAAAAACGTAACTATAAGATAATTTTTACATTAAAATCGCATAAATTAACTCAGATAATGATTGTTACGACGTGTATAAAACCTCGTAATGAAAAAAATAATTTTCGAGATCTTATTACATAGGTATTTAATTAAATTGCTTTAGTTATAAAATAAAATTGATTTCCACGAGGCAACCAAGGAATTGAGGCAAGTAAATTAATATACGTTCATAAAAATTATATCAAAGTATTTATTCAAATCTGAAAAAAAAATAAACTATTTAAATTAATTTATTAAAAATAAATATGATTAAAATATACCGATTACAAAATAAATAATGTCAAAAATAATGATAGAATTAAATGAACACAATACATGTACAGAAATAATTTAAAATAAGGTGATTCGTGCAATATATTATTTTATCTAAATTGTTAAGCAAAATATTTATTTTTTTATATAAATTATAGCACTCGGCAACAATATTAAGTGGCACCCATTTATGGTGACTGACTCTACAGAATTCTAATGGTACAATGCTTTTACAAGGCAATCACGCTATTATAACAATGGGCATGACGCAAGTTAGACCATTTCGAGAATAACAAACACCATTATAATATAATAGAATATAAAATTTAAGGGATTTGATAAATGAAAATCCAGTTTTTAATAGATTTCTACATTAGTAAATTTTAAAATTTTCAATAAAAAATATTAATTTCTTAATACATCTAATTGTCCTATTACAATATAAATCATATTTACGTATTGGTTTAAATGTTCATAATTTATTATGCCTAGCTAATAATGTATTCTTTGTATAAATAAGAAATAAAGAGCTATAATTTAATGTATTTATTTTTTTAATTGATCTTCATTTTTGGTGAATTAACCATGAGCAAAAATACATAAATAATTTGGATTACATTATATTTATATTAATTTTGTTATTATTATATATGAATGAAAAATAAAAATTAAATGAATACATTTAGTATTGTGAGCGAAATAACATATATAAAGATAGACGTGGTTATACAATTTATACATATTATTATGTACATACAAAATAAATAAACGAATTGATAATATATGAATAATATTTCATCAATGTATATTCCATAATCTCAACGTCCATAAAAACGTGTACGGACAATAATATTATATTGTGTTCAATAAAGTTCATGAGGTTTTGAAGATTAAATATTTAATACTGAAATTTTCAATTTATTCTTAAAATTCAAATTTTGAGTGAATATATTCATCTCAACAGCTATTTGGTGTTGAAACATTTTTGTTTGTCAATACAAATAACTTAATCAGAAATATAAATAATTATTGTTAAAAATTATTTATTCTTAAAATGTCCTAAGATTTCATAAACTTACAATAAATAATTTGATTGTGTAGTTATTTAATTAAAGATTATGGACTCGGTGTGAGCTATTTTATTTTTTTGAGTTCTCGTCTATGTAGGTATATACGTAAATACTCAACTTGGCAATTATTGTGGATTTGATCATTGAATCACACAAATCGAAGGTTAATTAATTCATTAGTATTAGTTGCATCAACGCTGGTCACATGACATAGGATTGGCCATTTTTAATACTCCAGGAAACCAAAGGGAACGACCATGAACTTAATAATAATATATATTACTACATCAGACATTCAAACTTAAATGAGTAAACTTTTAGGTAGGTATATACTTCCATTTTGATGTTTGTAAAATTGATTTAGGATATTTGTAGTAGTCTAAAATCAAGCCGTTTTGGAGTAATTCCCAACACTTATTGATCATTTTTTATTAAATTAGGATAAAATGAAAGAAATTAATTATTTTGTGAAAGACTTAAAATTAAACCCCGTAAAGGTAAATTAAAATTTGAAGGTTTGATTTGTCATTTATACATTTTTAATAAAGTAAAATTTGTATAAAACATTGAATGTTTTCTTAGTCGTTTTGTTATGATCATGAGTACATTTTTGATTAACTGAAAAAGAAAAATTAAAGTAAAGTTTTCTACTTTATTCATTTTAATTTAAATCTTTTGGAAATATCATTTTACAATTTAATAACATTATACAAGTACATTGATAATTATCAATTATATAAAAAATATGCATGCCATCTTTTATTATATTTTATTTCATTCATGGTAAATTTGAACATTTTTAACTGTTCGATAAATACAACAAACGTTCAGAAATCCTTCTTTTTAGATTCAAACGATACTAATTAATGCACCATAGTGCACTATCTTTCTTTGAAGCATTAATAGGTTTTAAACACCAGGTTTTATAATCTGTTTAGTTATTTTAAATTATAATGAGTTTGGCAAGTAACTGGATATTATATTATATGGTATTTTTGTTAAAGTCACAGAAAAACAATATTTTTTATTGATTTTAACAATAATTTTAAATGTATGTTCTCGAGTGATTTAAATTATTGATAACGATTTATAGAGGGTATAATTATTCTTGGTTATTACAATTTCGATGGTTAAAGGTTATTGACATGAAACGATAATAATTAGGTTTGGGGTTAGATGTGAAATTTTTATAAAATACATTATAATTTATAAGATGCGTATAAACAATTTTAGTTCAAAATTGTATTTAAATGTATTGGTGAATTCTGTTAAATCAAAAAAAAATTAAATGCATTACCCATGTTATTTATTGTTTATCAAAGAGTGTAATTTTTAAGTATAAAAAATGGTAAGTTAAATATATAAAAGTTGATTTATGTACACAAATGTATAGACTAATTGGTGAAATTAAACGACAATTTTAGCGATTAAAAATGGGTACCTATAGTTTGTATTATTTTCACCTTTGTCCACGTCTCATAATATTTGCAAATGGGCTGTAATTATTATATCACCGAGAAAATCGGGGTGAACACAGTTCATAAAACGAGAGTGGACAAAATCTATAATACCTGTTGTAACCTTGAATATTTCAAAAATGTCATCGTAACAATGAGATACGGTCGTGTATAGAATAGGTATCCAACAATAAACCGTACAAAAAGAGATTCGCAAACCGCACTGATCGGTACATTGCAAGCAAGCACAAAAAGAAAACAAGTTTATCATAACGTCATCATCGTAAAATAGATTAGATTATATATTATCCTACAAACTTGTTTATTATATTCCACACGATTGTCATTAAAAAAAGGAAGTTGGCCTTAAACTGTGATAAATACAATACTTTATTATATTATGTACTGCCGTACACAGTTAGGTAAAAACTTAAAAAATCTTTTTAACATAAATATGCTTTTGGGTTGGGTACAGATATTTTATTTTTTTAACTGATTTTTTTTCTAACGCTTTATTGAAAATCACCATAGAAATTAATAAAATGTAAAAATTACCTAATTCCCACGAAGTATACAATATATTATACAATTAATGGTTATTGATTAATCTATAAATATTAAAATGAATGTCTGTCTGTCTGTTATTTATGCATTCCTAAGTCGTTCATCCGATTGCGATAATATTTGGTACAGAGAAAGAGAGTAGAATTAGATAAACAAGGGAAGAAGATAGGCTACATTTTGTAGCGAAAAAAAGGTGAATTAAAGGTGCTCAAAAAATGAATTTGAGATCCACGGGAGTCTTTTTATTTACTTATACATGGTAGCCATTGGTAGTAGATTATAATAGTGATAGTACAATTTAGTATTTATTATTTTTATTTAAATAAGTATATTAGTTGCCATTGGTTGTTAATCTGTCAGATCAGTACAAGCATGTACAAAATCGAATTTTCGCATATTTCCAACCATGGTGGCTGAGTTGTACTTATAGACGCTCATCTGCGTGTCCGCAATCCACCGCACGTTATTGTGATGCTGGCGAATATTGTCCGCGATCTGACTTAGTTGGATTGCCTACCAGGGTGGCTGAGTTGCAAAATACTGTAGTGAGTTACACCCTAAAGGAGTTGAACAATCGCAATTTTTTTAAGAGTTGTCATTTATGGCGGGTAACAAAGTGCGCGGGATCAGCCTGCAGTTCTACATGTTTATGATTCATACATTTGGTTTGAAGTGGAAAACTATGTGTAAGTCACACGATAATTTTTTTATTCTAAAATTTACCCATTCCAATAGTTATAATATGTTTATTAATAGGTACTTAAAACTTTCCAAAGTCTGAATAAAATAAAATAATACGTGAACGCACTGTTGAAAATCACGTCAAATGAGCCTCACGTGTTTACTTATTTCACTTTGTCAATTTCATGTTTGAATCACAACATAGTTGCCAACATGCAAAAAGTGACAGAGTGAAAAATAAAACAAAAATTATGATATATATGTTATATAAAATTTAAATTTACAAAAATGAAATGTTTACGCACGCGCATACACACACACACACACAAAATATTATAATAATATAATTTTATTCTTGTGTATGCGTATATGCACAGTACCGTCGTTTATCGCCTGTTAAACATACGAACGGCGGCAGTGGCGGCAGATAATCGGAATGAAATATTTATAACGAGCGAAAAGTTGGCGGCGAACGCCCCTTAGCCGCAGCGTTCGCGCTTCGTCGTCGGGCGGGGCTGCGTGTTGACATTTACGATCGTTATAAATCATTTTAAACGAGTCAGATGTTTTTGATGGGTCTCGATGGTGGCGAAAAACGACGGGCCACACCACCGCTGCCACGTCACACGTTTATCATTAAGCGATCGTGTGTGCGTGTGTGCTTCTATTTGAGATGAACATTTCAAACAAATATATATTTTTACTGTTTAAATTTCAAATACATTTTAATCGTCGAGCTTAATAATAATAACATGTACAATTCGCAAGAATATTGAACGGCGATAACCACATTCCGCAAAATAAAATCCACGATACAGACGCGGTTCTCGGCATGACACCAGCGTGATACTAACCAAATCGCATTTCATCCACAAATTAAATAAAAAGTTTATGTTAATTAGCTCATTATTGATCGGTAACGATTCATGTCAATATTAGGAACGGCTATTCTAAAACATCTTTGTTTTGAAAACTATGTGTTTACTGCAATCAAAACCATTAAACAAGTTGTTCATACATGAAAAAAACATAATTTTAGTAAAATATTTATATTATTTATATTATGTTAAGACTATACGCGATGAGCATCACACTATGACAGTTGTAGTCCAGCACCCCAGCAATACGGTTTGGAGACTTGAAAATTCATAATTTGTTGTGATAAACAATTTTTTTAGGTCATAAAATTGTATCCACCTCAACTATTGCTCTGTATCCAAAGCTCATGGGAAATAAAAGGCAATATTATGGTTTCCTGAAAACCTGTCTCTCATATATTTAGTGGCTACGAGGCAAAATTTGTATTGGACGCTTATTTACTGGGCAAAGTTGTTCGACATTTCGAATAGCTGTTTTTGTACCCTATATATACGTAACAGAAGAAATTATTAGATAGTTGCTAGCTATTTATAACATTAACGTTCTTTGGTATAGGTTTCCGTGAGTTACTCGCCCCACTTGATTAATAAATATGATTAAATTAGGTTGAATATTATTTAAATAATGATTAAATCGGCAATCTATACAATATTGAGGAGTTCATGTATATTGCGAAATGGCCTAATATTCGTATAGAAAATGTTTTACACGTATGAACCACCTGTGAAGTTCAAAACGTTATATAGACCGTTAATAATCAGATCGGACGTTTGTTATTAATTATTCAGTGCACTCGTGCTGGGAAATAATCCAAATGGGTACAAGGTGGTTCCATTATTATTCATTCGTTGTACACTTGTTGCTATACATTATGCTTTATTATCGTCATGTACTCAGGTACTCGAGTATGTTTAAATTTACTCCAAGTGTCGTGGATAGGGAAGACACGTCATGCATAGTTCGAATTGCTTAAATTATTCTAAGCTAACGCTTTACTAGTTAATATTATAAGTAATAGTTATTATTATATTAAATATCATTCTAACGATTCTAAAAATGTGTTCCCTATAGGTATAAATAATGTGTGTTATAATATAACTCAAATTTATACAACACATAATATATTATACACATATCACATAATATGATACGCATTTTGTCACCCTAACACAAATCACTAATACACACAATAACATGCTTATGTACACAATAATACTAAATCCCATACGACCAACATAATGCATTGTAGGGCTTACGTCAACGCGTACAATGTAAAAGATTTCCATCAGTTGTATATATAATATGATGGACGTACCAAAGTATATGTTTTAAGCAACGCCAACAATCGAAAAGTATGTAAAATAATTGTTGTACCACCTAAAAATAGCATTTATATTTTTAATTTTGGCAATATTTTTAATTCGATTAATTATTTTAAATGTTACGTGTCTACTTTTAACTGTTATTATTCCTGTTTATCGATAAAATTGGGCCTATAAATCTCCAATATTTTCAAATATAATTTTAGATGAATTTTATTTCTTGATGGGTGAATAAAATAATATGATTGATTCCATTATTATAAATATACCTAAAAAATTCACGTATATTTCTAAATAATAAGCTGAATAGCTTTAATAACCATAATATTAAGTAGGTAGTTGGAAAATTAAAATCCGTAAACATGATATCGAGAGAGTGTAGAACAAATCTTTTGTATCTTACTTGGGATTCTTTCAGATAAAAAAAAAATTAAATGCCGAGACCAGCATAATATAAGCAACATGTTGCATTTATACTATACACGCACCAACTCACAAACTCGGTCGTACATATGAATGGTGATTTTTTTTAATGAAGTAAATACTCATTTTCTCGAAACGCATATTAATGTTTGGGGATATATTCATACATTTTTAAATGATTTTTCTAAAAAATTTTGTTTATGTAAATAAAATATTCAAAAAAGTATTCATATTTTTTAATATACTAGTAATTTATGTTGACTATTAAAAGAAACATTCGCTGTGTATAAATATTTATTATTTAATTACGTTTTACTGGTAATAAGTTATCTAAACACTTACAAATAATACATTTTTTAAGTCAGTACACAATATTCAACTTTTCCAATATGCCAACAATTATAACATAGATGTATGCATATCTAAATAAACATGTATTATAATAGTGAATTGAGTTATATAAATTTAACTTATTTATTTTTTATTTTATTTTACAATACGGGACAAACCTTTCAGTCCCAACTGCCATTATAATGATATACAGTTTTCGCGGGGGTTTTGTGATAGCAATGACAATTTTGATCCTAGAACAGTGCAGCCAACATCAAAATATGTACCATAGTGTTACCTACAATTTTACAATAAAATGTTATCTGCAGATTTAATAATTCAGTTGATAATCGATAAAAACTAAAAATCGCTAGCACTATTCAATCATATTGTGGGACTGTAAGGGTTAATAACATGATTATAATAGTAATAATTTGCTTTATGGAAACGAGGATCAATTTTAGAGTGAGAATGAAGGGTCAGTATTGACAATGCGCATAAGACGGATGATCGGTGAGTTAAGATAATAGTTTGAGAAAGAAAAAGGTATATGAAATGGAACAGATGATCGTGTACGGCGGGAGAGGACATTAAATGAGACACAGGATAGTGATTCTGGACTGCCAATTTTAGAGGAAAGAAGATTAGATAGAAATGATAAGTTAGATGAGTGACGACGATCAGCGAGGCTTTCTAAAGAAAAAAGGCATTGGATTGGTGTGTAATTGTGAGGTGGACAGGATATGTTTAATTTATAGGCAGCGTGACGGAGGAATATTCTTTGAACCCTTTCTATCATGCTACGTGCAAAAGTGGTGGACGGTCCCACAGGACGGTTCCATACTCAAGCATGGGACAGACTAATGAACAGAAAAGAGTTTTTAGTGGTGTGAGGAAGTGAAAGTCTATAGAGACACGGTTTATGAAACCTAACAATTTAAGAGCCTTACAACAGATTATCAGAATGTGCATATTAGGGCACAGGTTCCGTGTAAAAGTAAATCCTAAATCCTTTACATAATTATTACAAGTTATCAAGGGGTTTACGGAGTAAGAATGCTTTATTACAGCATTAATACGACAGAAAGTCATTACTGAACATTTAGAAATATTAATAGCTAGTCCCAAAGATTCGCCCCATGTCACTTATCGCTGAAGGTCGTTTTGAAGAAGGTGACAGTCAGAGGTGGATTTTATACGGAAAACGATTTTCATATCATCAGCAAAGATAAGAAGTTTGGCATGCTGGAGAACGGAGGCGGCTGAGTTTAAGAATAGGGCAAACAGAAGTGGAGAAAAATGGTCCAAAGAGGTGGAATCAACAGTTACCCGTTGGATACTATTTGTGATGTAAGAGTGAAGCCAGGATAGAAGAGGTCCACCGATGCCTATAGAGTCTAGTGTTGACATAAGATGATTATCATCAACACAATCGAATGCCTTAAAAAAATTGTGTAGATTACATCAACTTGGCAATTGTCACAAAAAAAATCATATATAATATATGAATAAAAACTAAGGTTACAAGTAACAGTTGACCTACCAGACAGAAACCATGCTACTCATCAATTAGAATATGATTCAAGAAGGAGCGAATCGAGTTAAGGACAAGCGTTTCAAATAATTTAGATAAATGAGGGAGGAATGGAGGATAGTTATTGGACGACAGTTTGAAGCATCTGTAGAATTACCAGACTTAAATATGGGTCTAATTGAGCCAATTTTAATAGTAGACGAAAAGATACTTGAGTCAATAGAATGCCTAAACAATAACCATAATGGTTCTGCTAGAAGAGATCGAAGTTTGTACAAGAAATCACCCTGGATACCAGATGGACCAACAGACTTTATATTGCGAAGGGAACATACGCATTGGTATACGTCACTAATCAAACATTGAGCATTAAACGGGAGTGGAAAGAAGCAGATAGGATGTAATGTCCGGGATCGGGATGGAGTCAGTGAAGGCTGGGTGAACACAGGAGAAAAATACGTAGCAAAAAAGGTTAGCTGTATCGGAATGTGATGTACTCTGTCTACCATGGAGTGTAACACTTGAAGGTATAGATTGATAAGAGCGGTTTTTTCTAATGACTCAAACTTAAAAACTTAAACTTAAAAACTATTGTTCATTATGGTTAAGACGTTCTTATTTGACGAGTATCTCGTTTGTACGTGTTTTGAACTCATAATATTACTAAAAATAATATTATGCACCACTTGAATTAATAAGAAAACGCTTGAACAAAATTGTTCAAATGTTTGAAACTAGGAGTATTTTGAATCTAAGTAAATATCGTTGTTTTTCATATAAATGATGGTGCAATTAAAATTATTTTTCGTCTTATATAAATATAATATAATATATTATGTATTATATTTTTTTTTAACTATAAGTGACTTAATCTACTCCATAGAAAGTTTTTGAATTACAAATTTTAAATTAATAACATTCTTATACATAAAAATACATTTAAAAAGACCAACATTTCTAAATACAGAAAACAAATTGTGTTACATAAACAAGGTTTTTTAGTTTTTAATATTAATTACCTTATATATAATTATCTCTAAAAAAAATGTTTAAAATATTTTATAATTGCTTAATTCATACGATATTATAGTTGTAACGAAAAATGCACTTTAATTGGATAAACGTATTGAATATAATTGTTCATAGTACCAATGTTTTAATAAAACTCATTCTGTATTCAATGTGTCTCATATTTATACTTGGGCAGTAATTTCGAGATCTCTTCACAGAGACCACTATTATAAAACGAGTTTTGCATTATAAATTATGCTTTTTAATTAGTGCGTAAGGGAAAATATTTTGGCATCCTAAAATAGCCTGCTATCGTAGTGTATATATTAGTTTTATTTTGTAATTTATTTTCTATGTATTTTTTTTTTTTGGCTGATCTGTACCCGTTAAATTATTACGGTTGGTTTTGGTAGTCAGATATATAAAAATGAATAAACTGATTTTAAAAATCTGATAACTAACAATACTATCCGCTTAACAAAAAACGTCTCTAACATTGAATGAAATGATTTTGGTAATTTATTATTAACTAAAATTCATTTCACAATTACAATCCAATATTTGTTACCTAATATTTTACTTTCATTGTTAAAATTTTCAGGTTCAAAATTACAGTAAAAATAATTTAAGTTTATTAACTTTGGAACCACCATTTATCGATCATAGAAAACAATAAATATTAAAGGGTAGGTATTAGAAAACTAATTGACTATAGAAAAGAAAAATAATAATTTGCTAATTATTTTTATACTATTAATAGTAAAATTCTATAGAATCATAATTAAGTAGAATAGAATAAAACAAAGTGGGTAAGTGGGTGTCGCTCTGCTGTACAGTAGGTTACAAGTGGGTCAATTTATAAAAGATTGTATTAAACATGAATTCAATGATATAATATTATTGTGTAAGAAAAACGATTATGACGGTAAGTCAGTCTGGATATTGTTATTATTTATTATATCCTGTAAGTTGAATTTATATTATAATAGGTATTATTATTTTTTATTCGTTTCTATGGTGATAAATAAAACGTTCGAAATTAAAATCCCTTTTTTAGCGGTTTTTTGTAATTTGTCGGTGGTTTTTCCTGTGGCATTAATTAATAAATATTGAGAAAATCGAAATGTACCAATGTACTATCTTGATTCAATTTGCTAAAAGATAAGGTACTATATGTTAAAATTGAAGCACTCCTTCTGGTAGATGTTTTTTTATACAGAATATAAAAAAAAAAAATAATAAATAAAATAAACACCGTTGTAAAACCACTAACTTCTTCGCTCCGCTCAGAATCTAATATTAGAGCTTACCTATTATTTACAATGTACCTATTGAACAAAATATAATTTATTTCAATTTTTTATAACTTTTCTAGAACTAAACTAATATAAGTTGTATTATAACAAAAATAAAAATGTAATATTTGAAATAATATTGTCTATTTAAAAAACCTATTAGTTTCATTATAACTAGTCTATCATATTTAAGAAATAGATCGGAAACATTCAATATTGTATTGATACGATATAATTATTCGGTTATACATAACATCAACATTTATATAACAGCTGCGTGTGTCATAAAACGTGTAAGGTGCGCACAGTATTTATTAAATAAAATAATTTTTCTTTAGGTTATGTATTATTCGACATGAATATTCAGTTCAATAGTTGGTTATTTAGGCATATTATTTTATTTAATGCTAATTATTTAGGAAAATACTCTGGAAGATTCGAAATACATTTACAAGTAAGTAGGTACCTATGAAGTATAACATGACATTTCGATAAAATATTAAGAGGATCCCATCAACACCCTATTATTTACATGCGTTTCATATCTTAACTGAAGGCTATAAATCTTGAGCTATTAGGTGTCAAGTATACCATTCACATTGTCTCTGTTTAAATGCGTCTAAAAAATTATCCACTATGGCCTGTGAGATGTGCGATGTGCGCTGCGTGTACACATGAACATATATTGTCGAACTATATCTACCATGGATTTTTTTTTTCATCCAAGCACGGTAAATAATAAGCTCTCCAAGTATTATCCAGAAGGACTCGTTTCGCATAAACAAAAAAGTTTCGTCAAGCCATTAAATATTCTCAGCGCAATCCGACAAGTTTTGTTTTTTTTTTTTTTCTATGAAGAACAATATCCAAGTCTGATATTTTTTCTTTTCACTTTTTCCCCACCAATCCACGAATCTAATGCTGAGCACATTTTTAAACTTTTTTTTTAATATTGTATAAATATAATGTTCGTTGGTGGAAAATACGTGAAGCAAACGGAAAAAATGTATATTACCACTTTAATCGACTTTAGTTTAAAAAACAGCGAAAAAGTTTTTCACGTCAAAAACATGATTACATACAATATTGTTTGGCAGCAACGACGATGCACGTACATTTAAATCAAAAACCATTCAAGCATTTAAATTATTTATACATTTTCTATATTATTATTCAATACACCTTACACCATATTGCATGCTTAATGTAAGTGCTCAGGTGCCTAATTTCATCCAGAGAATAAAGATATTTTAATATAATTTATTTGTTGGGTGGCACTACTGAGTGCCCTCCCTTATCTGTCAGTCTCGCTATGTAAATATCTTAAGTCAAAATTACTTATTGTACAGATGTTGTATAGATTGTAATTAAATATTTTAAATTAAAAAAAATATATAATTTATTTTGTGAAATTTGACTATTTAAAAAAAACCGAGAAAAGTAATAATAACGAACAAGAAGCTGATTTCTTTTTGTTTGCATTTTTTAAAATTAAATGTAGTTATCTGGAAATTAAGAATTTTAACGCAACTGCAAATACGATAATGAGCCTTAACAATAGTTATTCAATATTTTTCAACGGTTGATAAAATCAAAAGTTACCTTTTCAAAGTTTAAAATCTACATAAAAGATTTTCTGTCTATGTATGAAACTGTTTGAGCATTCTCTGGAGTAAGTACTCCTGCTTAGAAAAATAATTCAACAAAAAAAAAAAACAATATGATTCACGCTTCAATAAATTAAAATTCCAAGTTATACCTTTTCACAGTTTACAAATATTATTTAAGTATGCTATCTATATTAAAAATAATAATAACTATAATATTATATACTACAATATAAACTAACCTAATAAAATTAATTTAAAACAAATATTTAAAAAATCAATAGGATGTTAGTTATACAGTTAGATTGAAAAAAATTCATTAAAATTTAAACTATGTGTGATTAATAAAGATTTAAACTTAAAATTAAAAATATTGTTCTAAACATCGTGTGAGTAAAATAGTAAATAATAAAATGGTTTGCATTCGTACTAATTCAAAATAAAAATAAAATAAAACAATTTACTATACACAATGAATTGATGTGTATAATATTATTATAATAACGAAATACGAATATTGATTTCTCGGACAATCCGCTTTCACCCTTTTGATAACAATGCAACAAAAGTTAGTTATTAATACAAGGTTGTATCTATGTAGCGTGTTTTTGCCACTGAGCATGTGGAACGCAAAGACTGGCCGACCGACCGGAACTGTTCCGTTGCAAAACCGGCAGTAATTTTAAGTGTCCACCACAGCAACTAACCACCACCGCCATCGCCACCACCATCAACACCACCCCCAAAACTAAGAGATTTCGGTACAGCTCGATGGCAGTCTGGGGCACGCGTGGATGAAGGTCCTGACCATAAACGTCACTTTTGATATATTGTAAGTCCAAGGACAATGGGTAAGCGATTTAAGGCCAGTTTTCCGATAATAGTTTAAACGATAGTATATATGTATATGATATTATTTGCAAGTACGCTACTATTTCGGAAATAGCATTTGCATTATCTATGCCAAATTAATGAAATTACATATCAATTTATTTAGAATTTCCTCTGGTGGGCAAGTAACGCTCCGATCGCAATGAATGTATTAGCTTTCTACCGATGTAATGTATTTTTATTTTTGTTGTCTGTCATTGGATGCTTTAATCTTCGAGTATGATTTATGGTAGTAAATTGGGTGTAATAAGTAGATACTTTCAGGGATCATAAGTAAACAATTAGAGTACTTTTCAAAAATAATTGGGAAAACAAAAAACAATTACGGAAAAATGGGCTTTCTACCTTTTGTTCTCATCTATTTTGTTCTAATTTAAAAATGAATCATAACGCATACCTACTTGAAATTTCACCAGAAATTTATATTTGTATATTATAGACACGGTAAAATGTCCAAAATATGTTGGGTCTTATTATTAAGCAATTTATAGACTTAAAAAATGTCCAACTTTTTATTAGTTTTTCTTCAACTTATTTATAATAAAATGTTTTTTTGTGAGTAAAAATGCTTGGAAATTTAATACAATATTTCTCGTTAGTTGATCTTACAGCAATTAAAAAATGTCAAGAGTACATAATTTTGACGGCATTTTTTTTTTTTACTAAACGTTTAAAATTTAAATTTTGACAGAATTCGTATTGTTGCCATTTTTTCTTAAAATAATTCTTGTTATGTTCTATTTATTCATAATATACATTTATTATTTTCTATGATGTTTCACAAAATATTTTTAACTATTTAATTGTATATTATATAGTTATAACTTCTAACTATATAATTATTACTCCATCTCCATAATATAATAACCGTAAAATTAAACAAAAATAGACGTAACGAATGATTTGATAAATTACTTTGTGTTGCACTACATTATAATTAAATCTACCAACTGACCATTTGGATAAAAACCGGTCAAGTGCGAGTCGGACTCACGCACGAAGGGTTTCGTACCATCATCTATAAACATGTTGCCAACACTACTTATATAATATATTCTAAAATTTTTAGTATTTGTTGGTATAGCGGAAACAGAATACATAATCTGTGAAAATTTCAACTTTCTAACTTCCATGGTTCATGAGATACAGCCTGGTGACAGACGGACGGACAGCGGAGCCTTAGGAATAGGGTCCCGTTTTACCGTACGGAAACCTAAAAATTGGTCTCTACTGCTTTTAATATTAAGTTCACAGTTAAATTAAATAATTATTTTTGACTTTGATAACCTAACGAAACGTATTTATCAAAGTCCTGCAGGAATTTCGATTAATATTCAAAATATGCAAGAAAAAATCAAAATATGCACTTATAATAAAAAAATATGGTATTTTTATCCAAATATTTAAAAAAAACTATGCAAAAATATGCTCTAAATGTTTTAAGAATTTGATCATAAACGTTTTAAACTATATTTTGTACTTACTTAGCATAATACCTACGATAAAATTAATCAGAAACAGTATGCAAATGCAGCCAAGTCCTGGCCGCATGTAGTTATTACTTGTAATATAATAACAATAGGTACTCAATGTTTAGAAATATATAAAATGAATGATGTACAATAAACATGGAACATAAATACATTTTGTAGGTATTAAATATAAGTCGTGCGTAATGTTAATACTTAAAACAGTTTTGTGAATCACCATTTCCTCATGAAGCTAAATGAAATGGAAGAAACGAAGAACACTGATATAGATCATTCCATTATAACTATTTTAATGCACTTTATCAGCATTAAATAAAATGTAGTATGTATAAGTACAATAAACATAATTAAAACCATAATACAATGATAACATAAACAATTTTTCTCCATCAAACAACTTGCTTTTGGATTAACTCTCAGTTATAAAATGCAACAAATAATATTTGTCGGTTATAAAATTTTTAACAGTGATATAAAATAAAATCTTCTTGTGAATATAGTTAACTATTATGATTTATATTTACAATTATTTGAAAAAAATTTGTATACGTAACCACTACGATAATATTAATAATAGTAGACAAAGAACGGAAATAAATTTCAACATATACCATTGCATTTATTGATTATTACTATACACAGATTCAAAAATATACAAACATGTTGTACATTCTTGATAGTACTTGATAGTACTTAAAAATATTATTTAAAAAACGGATATGTTTTTGAGTAAGACTTGAAAAATTGTCTTAATAAAATCATTGAGCATATTATAAAAAAAGACATAGGTGTTGTAAATTATGATATAACTGCAGTATAATGAATTTTCATTGTTTTGATTTAGTAATGCATTAATTGTACCTATATTATGTTGTGAACACAGCACCTTTAAAGTATTTTATTGTATTAT
>NC_042494.1:159463891-159503818 GCF_005508785.2 Acyrthosiphon pisum
ACCACAATGAATTTAATTTTCAATTCTCAAGCATATAATTCGAAACTCGAAGAAATTATAATTTATAAAGATACGTCGCACGGTAGGTATCATGACTGAAGAGAGAAAACTGAATTCGTACATTTCATGACCATATTATAACCGATGTGTATGAAATAACCCCGTCGTAAAATTAGGCAACTATATGACGACGGTTTTGCTTTTCGTTTAGCTACTACCCCGTTCTTGACAGGGTTTAGCTGTAATTTTTTTATCATTTCACACACTCGCGTTTTTTAGACGAGACGAATAAAAATCATCACATAGACTTCGCGCTCGAAAATAAGGACGGTGTTGCACTGTGATCGCTGCAGACGGTCACTACAATGATCATTATTCCGTGCTAATCTTTTTGTTTTCATACACAATCATAATAAAAATCTAGTCACTTGTCTGCAGATTTTAAACGCACTCGATGAACACGGGGTTGGAACTCTAAACTTTCAAAAGGTTGGGTGGTTTACACTTTATATAGTAATAAAACGCCCGAGGGAGGGGGGCTGCGTGCTATTAACACGTCGTCCCCTTGTTCGAGGATTCATACGCTAACGCGGCTGAACTGCAACCGCAGCGGTCTGTATTTAAATCGCATACTTATAGTCGTGGTTATCATCTAAAACACCGTTGTCTATACATTCGTCTTGGCCATTTTCACGCCAAAATGTCCGATGGCTAGTGTTTATGATCCATAAGTGTTTGCCAAAAATATCCATCCCGTCCCTTTTGGCAATAAAAACACAAAAGTTTTTTTTTTCTATTTCGTCTATTTTATAATACAGTCTATACATTTTACAATAACCGTGTTCATTTTTTTTAATGTTCTACATATTAATAAACGATATTGAGATTTAAAAGGAGTTAAGTTTGTGTTATAATAATCCAATTATTATGTTTTCATTACAATATTGTGGTATTGTTTTTATATTAAAAGTAGAAATAGATTTAAATGCATGTTTGTACGACAACGACGAAATTCGTTATACATTATATAAATATTGTTATTTTTAATATTTATAAACATTCTCAGACTACGGTAGATCTGGGAAAACAGACTTAAGAACGGTTTGCCCATGACAAACGCCCCTCAAATATTGACCGATTGCCAACTCACTGTTGCGGGATGTACGATAATTATTTTTCAAGTGGGTTCAAATCGTTATTTTATGTAATAATATTGTACACTAGATATATAGTAATAGAGATCGAATCAAAATACGTGGTATTATATTTTAACGGTGTATGTATATTCGACGAGAACAATAACAATTTCGGGTATACTCGTTAATAGCGAACCATTTACTTGTTTTATGCGACGACAATATTCATTGGCCAAACAACAAATGTTATGGAGGTGGGCTCGAATAAGCGGTAAAAGTTAAAGCGCCTCGGCGGTGGTGCACGTTATGGTCACAAGAATGCTACGAAACAGATGTTTGAAATGCGAATATTGCCCACTCCAACAATTTAGACCACTACTGTGCACCAGATATTATAACCTCAACTATGCCCGAAACGACTTTTGTCCCCAAAAACATATGGATTCCATGTAAACATAATACTACACAATATATTATACGATACATATATATATACATAAAATTTGCCGTGAAAATTGTAATGTTCATTGTGCGCACATAAAACTCATAACCCTTTAGTGTAGAAGAGAACTTGATAGTAATGCATTGATATTTTGTACGAATAATAATAATGTTTCGAATAGTATGGACAATAATTATAATTAGAGGTTGTGATATTCTAATAGAAAATTTTCCATTATTCCAAACACAGTAAATTTACTAATACTGACGTTTATGTGTTTCGTATAATAGTTAAAACATTAATATATTATCATGACCAATTCCACGACTCTTTTCGAAGTAATAAATTGTAAATAAACAGTACAAAATTATTATTCACAACCTTAATGTTTGCAAAACTCATAGACAAAATTATATGGATTGAATTATTGTAAAGTATTTAAATAATATACCAATACATTTTGAGAATATAACTATATTGTGAGAAATAAATTGACAAATTGAAATATAAGTTACTTTTATATTATATCGGTTAGTATCTCAATAAGTTTTAAATTATTATTTTGGCATTTAAAAAAAATTATGTTCATCTTATAATATGTATAACATCGCACTACATTATTTTAATACAGTGGTAGAATATATTTAGTGTTACTCAAAACTCTGTTGTTGTGTTTAGTTAATATATTTTTAAAAGCTTTTCAATACTAATATTAAAATACCTAGGTATACAATATATGTAATATTTGGTACTTTTCTATACAATAAAAATGGTTCGGTAGAGTTAAGTTAATTATTTTTGAAAAAAATGTCTATATAACACCACAGCAATTTTAGTAGGTACCTAAATATAAATATATTTGTTTATTTTAATTCTATACAACAATTAATTATTTGGTACCTTTACTCACACCGCAAGATCAAACGTTACAAGGTAGACCTATACTGATTATTGTGAACTAAAGAACTATTTTAAAAATAATTAATGTGTTAAATAATTTAACAATAATATTTTATTTAACATGGGGCATGAATAAATGATACTGTTACACATTAAAATTCAATATGTACTTGTGATTTATGGTTATTCTTTTTGTAATTTATGAATTTGGGGGGTTGCTTTTTAATGATTAAAAATATTATAGGAATTGCAAATACCTAACATTGAATATGGATTTACAGTAAAACTTCCATTTTACGAATTCTAGTGAGGCATAAACAATATCCTATCATAGAGAATTTTGATAAATAGAATCTCGAATACATTTGGTTCAAAATCGGTTTTAGTTCTCAGAATTATTTCGTTAAACGGAAAATGTAGTTAAACGGAAAATTGTTATATTATGGAAGTTTTACAGTATTACCATATTATTATATTATCTATAGTTGTGTAGGTAGATAATATAAATATGGTACATAGAACCTTTAAATTAAAGGTTTGAAAAAAATTGAATTGAATAGAGAATGATAAACTATTGTCCATAAAGTGTTATTTTGAATAGTTTACCTACGTAATTAAATTAGGATAATATATAGCAGTAGAGTACTTAGTCCCTCATTGGTGTAGATAATTGAAATATAATATTTAAAAAAATAAATGAAATTGGTTTAATGACATTTCGAGTGTTGTCTTTGGACAAGTTATTTTTAATTTATTTTATAAACTCACAATATAATAATAATCTTTGTTCATTTTGAGAAACATATTATACGTATTGTATAGTATTGAATAGTATGATATAATGCTAAGCATTACCTTTTGTGTAACCTCAACATTATGCATTTTCATGCTTTGAGATCTTTTGTTTTTAGCAAGTATGGTTTCTGTAAATATTTTACATACGTAATATTTTATCTATTGTTTGCACAATGTTATTGTTGGAGGTACATATTATAATATTTAAAAAGGTTTAAATATATGAAATAAAAATTAAATGCCGTTCCAACCGTGTCAATCGAGAACGGCTTGACCGATTTAGCTCATTTTTATTTCTAAATGTTTGTAGTATTCCGAATAAGGTTTTTACGGAGAGAGAAATTGGGAAAACTGCTCAGAAAAATGGGAAATTCGGGAAAACTAAAAAAACTTTTTTAAATAGGATTTTTTATAGGTATAAATCGTTGCCACAGGTTACGTAATATAATATAATTTATCGGATATAATAATTTTAGCTTATAATTTTGATATTTGGTCTCTACATTTTTAACCGCCACGTTGCTTTATTCGAAGTTAATAGACTCAAAAATCATAATAAATCGTTTTTAATAAAGGTGCTTTATGAATAGATTCTTCAAGACTTGAAGGGTGTTTATAGCTTATTTTTTCAACCCATATAGGTAGTTAAACGGTAGCTCACACATAATTTTTTTTTAAACTAACTAAAAAAGAATATATTTTTTGTTAATTTATGTGGTTGGCGTTGGTTACATATTATATCGCTATTATAATTAGTAGAAATGTGGAATATACCTTTATTTCCAAATTATATATATTATTAATATATTGCCCACTACGTTCAGTGTATTGTATATTATACTATAATATTCGGTATACCTAATAAAACATAATATGGATATTCATATTTTTTTTAGAAATGATATTCTCGAGGATATTCTCCATGTAAATATTAATATTTTATACATTGGAGTTGAGTTAAATCTGTACAGAAATAATTATTAACTGATATTCGTGTCTTTGCATGTAGATATATTTAGAGTATTTATAATTTTATTGTGTGTTTTTGTGGATTTTGCAAGTATGCTATATAACACATGGCTAGTAAAGTTTAATATAAAGCAATTAAAATTATAACCAAGTATACCTAATACCCAATATTAGAGTTAAATTATAGAGTCATAGATATTATATAGATTAGAATGATTCTAAATCTATAAATCTTGAGTCTTGACGTATCCATATGTAAATGTTTACCTAATATGGTTTATCAAAAAGTAAGACAACAACCATTGGAATTTATTTTAGACCATAGCAGGACCACATTATGGCGTTTTTATGTCTATTAGGACATTTTTGTTTTAAAAGCTATATTCTTATACACGCTTTCAAAATATACTAAGAATTATTTAATTCATTCATAAAATATGAGGTTGTCATATCAGACAATCCTCGTTTTCAGGTAAGTAATAGTTTGTGAGTACGTGACCATAATATTCAAAATTAAAAAAAAAATGTTGGTCTATACTAATAAAAATACTTCTTTATCAAATTGTATCTTTGTGATATTTACCACATAATATATATATATATCCTATGCTTACTATACCTACTGACTTTAATAAAAATTCAGCACAAAAACATAACTTGAGACAGTTGTGGGTTGTAAAATACATTTATTGGTCACTTATTATTATTAAGACTGGTTTTGACATTCACACTCGATATAGTACGAAATTAAATAAAACGTAATTTTACAAAGTGTAATTTATCAAAAACTTAGATGATGATTACAAGAATAAATCGATATGTCTTGATGAATCATGAATCAGTCCTTATATAATGCGAAACGTGTGAGGAAATACTTACTAAATTCATCAAATACAGAAGACACAATGCTTTAAAAGAAAATTCAATTCATCTCACCATCTTAAATTGACAATAGAATATAAGGAACAGTACCTACTAGAAGTAATATAATAGTCATCATTGAATTGTACAAAATACAAACTCATATGAAAAATACATTTAAAAATCCACTACAATAAATGTGAATAATATTAAAATAATATAATACTTATCTATTTTGGTAAAAGTGTTATTCGTAGAACTATTAAAATAATTGAATACAATACATTACTATCGATTGAATTCAAAACTTTCGTTTATGACAGTTGCATAGAAATAAATAAAAGAGCATAAATCATTAACAGTTTTTTTTTAAGCAATATTAGTAAATTCAATGATCATAACGTAATTATGTGATCATCGAAACTTTTTCAACATTTAACAAAAAGTGTTTTATTCAACTGAATATTATAATATTACAAAAAAAATGTTTATATATAGTAAATTCAGATATTTTAAAGCTTATGGAATAAATTAGGTTAGTAAGGTATTATAGGTAATTACATATATTATGTATAAATTGTACCTATATAATACTATACTTATATATTTCTAATTCATACCTAATAATTATTTGTCTATACTACAGTCTATAGTACTAAAACTATACATTTCCCATGAATAGATTAGTATTATTTTGTTATATAAACCAAACTATACAACAGCAATGAAGAAATTGAATCCAATAAAACCCAAATCAATTATTTTCTGTTTTAATTAGTTCTAATACAAACAAGCGATTCACACAAAATTCTTTTTCAAATGGGATGATATGTCAACAGCTTTTTTTAAAAAAAATCTATTATATATTATTTTAAAAAACCACGCACATTGCTTTCAAATTAAACACCACAATATACTTGTGTGCTGATATATACAGATAACGTGACCCATCTAACTTTTCTAAAAAAATATATTTTTTGCTATTAAATATAATACTACCGAAGTCAAAATTAAATAATAATAATAATAATAATAATAATACATTTTTTTACAATCATTAATATTAATATAGTTAATAGCTAATATTCCATAATACCAAAATAAAACGATTTCTTAAAGTTCATTAATTAAATATGTCACATATTTTGTTTTGAGCAAATATTTTTGTTCTAAAAATTGAATATCAGAATTCAATATTGTGGGAAATAAATCATTAAGATATTATATTTTTAACAGTAGGTGTTTAAAAATAAATTAATATCATTCGTATAAGACAGGTATACAAACAAGAAATTACACTTATAAATAGGTATACAATATAGCTATAAGCCGGCTGCAATAGCTACATACTAAAATTGTTATAATACCTATATAAAAAATATAAAATACATTTTCAAATATTATGATAAATATTTACACTTTTTCGTAAATAAAACACTGCATGGTAGATTTACATACCTATTGTGATGCAGAAAAAATAATTTCGACCGAGGAACTTGAATTTTTAGATTAAATGCTGCTGACATAATGCAACTCTGTGGCAGGGTGATTTTATACGGTTCAGTGGCTGAGTAATAACAAACAAGTACTTACCATATCGTACCAATCATGTTCGATTTAATACACGGTTTTTTATTTTAATTTATGAATAGCAAATATGTTATCTTAATTGCAAAATTAACCACGAACTATGAAGGAAACTACTCAAGAATTATAAAATATAAATTATGTATTATCAAGGAGCTTATTAAATATAAATGAAGCATTCGATCGAAATTTAACATGTCCATAGCAAGTTTGTCCCGTAAGTTGTACTTGGAAATTTCGATCCTATAAGCATAGAGCCATAGAAATAAAAACATCGGTGATAAATTTTCAATGTGTCTGCCGAAAACGGGGTAAATGATTGCGGCCGATAATACCTTTGAGGCTAAATGAAACTATGGAGAATTTGTAAGTACAACGCAAACTTCGCATTGCATACACGCGAATTCGATTGAAATTATTAAGGTCAGGTGACTTAGATATCGGCGGAATTCAGGACACGTTTCCGCACGCGGATGAGATAGAAAGTTTCCTGTTGAATAAGGTGCATGGTAGATGCGGGGTTTGCAGGGTTGGGTGTAGTTCCGGTATGGAAAACACCGGCCGATCCGATAAACAGAATCTATGACTACTTTAGTCAGCTTTATATAAATAAATATATACATATTATAAATGTTTAATCATGGTCTAAATCACAATTTTGCCCTACTGCAGATATCAGAATTATAATAAAAGAAGTTTTGAAAAGAAAACCCAAGTGTACGGCGTGTTTTTCTTTTCAAATCAATAAAATGATCGTTATGTGTAAGCAGGTATAAAAATAAAGAATAATATTGTGTAGAAATAAAAAGAGAGCTATTATTCTCGTGTATGAAATATATACACATGTGTAGGTAAATCTTCAGTATTTAAATAAATTAACAATATTAAATATCTATTACTATATTTACAATGCAATGTTATTTATAAATTTATCAAATTTATCCTTATTAATTTTATCATTACGTTTATGCATTTTAGAAAGGTAAAAAAGCATAAATACTACATTACCCTTATATAGTGATTGTATTAGCTAGGTATACATGTATGGCTTAACAGTAGGTACTCACCTGAAAAAAAAAACAAATAATTAATTAATAAATGTAATTTTATAAGTAGCACGTAGTAAAAAATATATTAAAATATTCGAAACAAAGTATACTAGTGCATTCTTCTATAAATTTTTTAATGTTGGTAGATATTTCTCAATTGTGTTGATATTAATAAGTTCAAAATCTCAAATGATTTTTAACTGAGTATATATCCCTATTAGTTGTTATATTGTACATAAAGACTTGAGAGGATGTCAGTGCACTGTTTGCATTATATTCCCTGAACATAGATAAAACGCATTCACACAGAATCATTGTTTTTGAATAATCTTAGAGCAAAATTAACCACGACAAAAACTATAGAGAACAATTTTGTTTGAAGGTATGGCATATCAATCGATTTGTCTAATTACTGTCTTAAAACCGTTTAATGTAAATTTAAATATATGATTGTTTTTAATAATAATAAAATTCATAACTGGTAAGTATTTAAAACCTTAAAAAATCATCAATTATTATTGTAATATATGATTTTACCCTAATATTACTCAAAAATCATAAAAAACGATTCTACTTTAGTCTTTAATACATTTAATCTTTTTGCGCTTGGGAGAGAAACTAAATATTGCACTGACATCCCTCTTAAATGTTAATATTATGTAAATGGTGTTTAAAGATAGTCGTTCTTATTAATATTATTATTAATAATTTGAAAAATATCTAGTGATGAATGATAATAGTTGGCAGAATAGTGTTAAAATACATCCGATATTATTGCCTATTATTGTTCTTACTTATATAATACAACTGTTATAATTTTATTCACGGCCAGGTATAGAGACATTTCATCCAAAGATAAATATTTAAAAAAAATAATATTATCACATAAATGTTTTGAATGAATCGCTTCTTATACTGGTTATAATATAATGATAAGTACCTCCGTAAAATAAATTGAAACAACATTACAGTTTGTTTTCTGGACATTTTTAGCAATGTTACTGGTAAAGTATTATGAAAAAAATATAAAAGTATTCTAGAGTGCTCATACGTGACTTGAAACTAAAAAAAAAGAAAAAGAAAAGTTAACGGTCAGAGGCTTCATAGTGTTTGTTCTTTCACATGTTTAAATTAGATTATCTAAATTATAAGGGTGTTTGGAACGCCCCGTGAGAATATTATGACCTGCCAGTAAATGTAGGTACCCAATAGATACACTCGACTACGTAACAAGTACTTATTCTGGAATAATTTTCCAAAACAAATACTTTTTTGATATTATACCAAATTATTCACTAAGTGTAATAAAATATTTACGAGTTATTTTATTTTATTTTACTTTAATATATTCATTGATGAACCTACAGTGACGGATAGTATTAATTTATATATTTAAACTCTGATAATATGACAGTGAAATAGTATTAATATTGTAATATACATAATATATGTATCAAAGCTGGGCATTAACGAGTTAAAAAGTTGAAGTTAAGTTAATAAGTTAATTGTTTATGAAATTTTTAACTTAACTAGTTACTTTTGGCTTTTCATTAATTTAACTGTTAACTTACTAAATTTCTTTTTTAATTAATGTGTAAGTAGCGAGTTAATTTTTCATTTCAAGAAGTAAGTTAAGTTAATTTATTTTGTTTTTAATTTAATTATATTTCATTATTTCAGTCTATTTCGTTTTCATATCAAAAAATATTTACCGTGAATTGTTTAAAGTATAAAACGTATATCATTCGAATCTAACTAATATGGAAATACTGTATAAAGTATAAACACTATAGTCTATAATTTAGTTCTGGGTTGGTAAAAATTAAGTAGTCTAGTCTAGTGTTGTATAAACAAATTTTATTTTTTTTAACTTAATAAAAAGTTAACAAAAAGTGTGTATTAACTTTTAACTTAACTGAGTTAACCTATAGTTAAATTAACTTTTAACTTTTAACTTTTTGTTATTGGTGCATATTAACTTAACTTAACTGAGTTAAAAAAAAATCACTAACTTGCCTAGCCTTGATAAGTATATTTAGGTACCTACCTACTATTTTAAATAAACATAGTGTTAACACAATAGTTTAAACATTATTTAATACTATGTTACGTTAACTCCAGTTGATTTAATGTTAAAATTATAGCATATATTTACTGGAATAGATAGGTACTATACTATTATAATAGTACTAGCCTGTTGTCATTATATTCTTATAATTTATATTTTTGAAACTATGTAATATTTTTATCGCTGAAGATTGCATGACAAATTCTATGGGTAAAAAGTGCCACTAAAAATCTAAACAAATATAGCTGTTCAAATGAAATACAATTACTTGATACGTGATTCAAATATATTATTAAGTTTGTTATTGAAAAATATATAGTCTACACAATTATAAATCTATAGATCATACACTAAATATCAAGAGTAATATTATCGTTTGTATACATAATATATTATAATTTATTGTAATATAAGTAGGTATGTAAACTATTTTAGATTCTAAAAAAAAATGTGAGAAAGATATTATTTAAAAATATATTTTGCTGATTCTCTATGCGTGTTATATAACTAATTGTGAAAATAAATATATAGCACTTATATCGGTGACAAAAGATACTTGCTGAAAATTCAATACGAAAACAAATATATATATATTATATAAGGGGATGGAGTGGCCGAGCAGACTAAGGCGTTGGTTGCGACGCGCACCGACACCGGTTCAAAACCTCGGCTACGGGTGACATTTTTCTTCGGGCAAGTCACGATGTCCGGAGAGAAGTGCTGCCATCCCCCACCCGGGCATGGTAGATACCTACGGGTGCCCACTAAAAAAATCTGCCAAAACTAACAAGCACACGTGTTTAACCTGCAGTACCCTCCCCCACAGTTAATAACCACCCAATGGCCTAAGTTGCCGCGGGTTAATTAATCAAAAAAATAAAATAAATAAAATATATAGGTATTATATAATCTCTATTCATTAATTATTTTGTACGTAGGTATTATGTATTACATTTTGTACGTATTTACTATTTTGTATTGATTTGGGTATATCCCGTGTTGTAACAAAAAATAAAAATATTATACCTATACGTTCTCATCCAAAAATATCACTTTTAAATTTCTTACCTAAATACGGTTTTTAATTTAATTTATTATGCTTGTGAGTTATGGATTATGATATTTTAATCAGGGACAGTAACCTTTATTATTTTATCGGTTTGGGTTGAGATTTCGGTTCTCAAAAACCCAAAATTTCGGTTTCAGTTCTGGTTCCGGTTTTTAAAAATATCAAATTTCGGTTTCGGTTTCGGTTGATACCGGTTTTAACCCTTATTATTTGAATTTTTTTTTTTTTTATCAATAAAGTACTATATAAAAAAATGAACATAATATTAATAAGCTCTTTTTAGTGACAGGTATTTGTAATTAAGTGTAACTATTTCAGAATTTAGGTAATATTATAAAAAAATGAATTAAAATAAATAAGAATGAATTTTTAACACACTTGGGCGACCCATGTTTCAGTTTGATATAATAATTTTTAACTTATATATAAAAATATAAATTTAAACAATATATACCGCGCTAATGACGACGGAAGAACAGTTCAGTAGTAGGTACAGTAGAATTGTCGTACAGAGCTTAGTATAGAGTAAGAGTTAACGATACTCGCATTAGGTTTAGGTATTTAATATTATCAATGCAGGCATATTAGTAAGAATTATAATTTATAATTATATGACAACTTACTCTGAATTCTGAATCACTTATAAACGTTCAAATTGCAATTTTTTTCAGATATTCTACATCAGCTATTGCGAATTGCGATTCAATAATAATATTAATATCGATTACACGGAAATTAGAATTTGGATTTTTGGTATTTTTTTTATGCCAATTCTGTTGTACTTGTACACATAATAATATTCTTATTTCTTAGCATTGATAAACTTTTATAGGTCTACAATTCTATAATTATTTATTATTACTAATAATTAGTTATTACTTACACCTGCATAGATAAAATATCTATTGGATTTTGGAACCGAAAAAATCCGAAAAACCCGTAAAAACCTCTACATCAAAATATTCCTAAAAAAATAGTATTTAAGGGTTCCGGTCCGGTTTCGGTCCAAAACCGGTCAATTTCGGTAGGTACGGTTTCAGTCCCTGATTTGAATGGCTTTAAAAATAATTTTATATATAATTAATATTGTCAATACAATTAATAAGGTACGAGCATGGTAATAATAAGCGAAGTGGATATACTGGATATAATTTTAATTGTTTAGCTTCTATTTACTCAACAAATTGATAAAATAAATTTAAACAATACGTATTACTTAGTGAATAATATAAATCCATTAAAAGTTTGAAAAACATTTATCTAAGTTAATCAATAACACAATTAAATATACATAAATAATATAACAATGTCTGTAAAAGAACAATATTGTTCGATAGTACCTATGGAAATACAGGATATTGTTTTATAAAAATGTAAATAAATAAAAAAAGGCGGGTAAGTGAAAGGTGATCTGCTGTACAGTAGGTTACAAGTGGGTCACTGTAAATAATAGTGTTAAATTTCAATTCAATAATATATATATTAATGTTGTTCACTGAACCACCAAAAAGTTTGAGGTGGGAGTCATTTTAATAGGTAGGTTATAGAATACAGGGATACTTGGTCTTGGTAATCAGTGTCCACTATAACCGTATAGGTAATATAATAAAACCGGCCAAGTGCGAGTCGGACTCGCGTACGAAGGGTTCCGTACCATCATCAGCTATAAACATGTTGACATATTGCAACACTGCTAATATTATATTATATTCTAGGATTTTTAGTAATTGTTGTTATAGCGGCAACAGAAATGCATAATCTGTGAAAATTTAGTACTTAATAGGGTCCCGTTTTACCATACGGAACCCTAAAAATAGTTAATTTTATGGTCGATTCATTATTAGCAACAAATAGATTCAATCACATACATTAACAATCAACTTATAAAGTTATAAACAGCTTTATGACGAAAATATAGTCACATAAAGTATGAGACAATGTGACATTATTTTATGTTATTCGAAAATCACAATCAATTGTATACTAGAATTATATTATAATAATATCGTAATTACTGAATCCTCTCTAATATGAAATTGGCTGAAATGTAGTCACTTATACTTGAATTCAACAACCGATGTGTCAAAGCTCGATCAATTGGTTATTGTGTATAAGTGTATTGTAGACAATTTGACGATTTTTTTAATTTGAAAAATTCTTCTTTTTTCGATAGGTAGAATGACGTACAACGAAACAAATTTCTATTTTATTAATATGTTTCGGTGAGGTAGGACTCAGCGAGATGGGCTCAAACCAAAATTTTTATTCGTTATAGAAATTTGGAAAAATTTTTTCAAACTAATAAAAACCTCAAATTCGTTCACATTAAAAAAAAAATTATTTTATCAACTCGTTATGAATTATGCTTTTTGGTGATGGGGGAAAAAAAAGCTTTTTGCCAAAAATTGCCTGTATAAAATTAAAGAAAATGTTGATATTGAAGATATTAAACAAACTACACAAAAAACCATAATTGTAAGATCACAAAACGCATTATTGGTCGTTCCATTCGGAATCTAAAAACCTTACCTATAAATGTATAAAACGAGTATATACGACAGTATAATATTATGCGGATCGATATATTATAAATCCTCGTTAAAATATTATAATATAATAATATTATAGTATTATTCTTTGCGTAAGTATACAGTTAGAGTTGGTATACCAATAATAATAATAATAATATTGGCGTTTAGAAAAATAAACGTGCCGAAATCCAGCTGATGCCGGTCGATTAATAATGTGATGGCTTACTCGTTGGCTACTAAAAAATGATGTTTGTTTTAAATCATCGTCGACGGCTCTGAAAGAAATCCGGAAATAGGCACATTTGCAACACTGACACCTATACGCGGACAAAAAAACCTGTAAAAAAAATGGCTGCATCGCATAATAACGAAAGGACAATCGATAAAACCATCAAGCACATCTTGGACAAGATCTTTTAACTACTTAGTAATTTGGAAATTTTCAATTTGATAAATTTTGTAAACATTTTAACTTAAAATACTTAAAAGAAAAAATATTGCTTATTTCTCAAATGCTATTATAACTACTTATGAGGACATTTTCATTCATTTTTAAAGCTTTTTGACCCAACGAATACAATTTTATTGACATTCGTAGAATAAAAAACTAAAAAAAAAGTTCAAATTTCAAACGTATATATTATAATTTAAAACTAGTCGAAATATTTTTTTTTAATATTATCATGATGTATAGAATATGATAAAATAAACATTTGAAAAATAAAATAAAATAAAATAAGAAAATCGTTGTATGAGAATTTACTAATTTATGGGTGAATATCTAATGTCTAACTTTCAACGCTCGTAAAAAATTAATTTGACTTTCCAGGAAACTCTTTATTTTTGTTAAATGGGTTCAATCAACAACAAAAGCATTGAATTATTATTTTCAAATTTTTTAACGATAATGTAAATAATCTCGTTAACTAGGTAATACGCTCCTTAACGTTATCTAAATATATGGAAGTTAATTTAAAATGAATTAACTTGTTTGTGTTTGCCAACTTTCTTACAACAGAAGGTGAAAAGTTTCAAAACAACCTTCATTCCTGACATTACCGAATAATTGCTTGTGATTTATGATTATTATAGAAATTATTATAGGTAAAATTATTATTTAATTACTCTTACCTATATATTTTCTTAATATACCTCCAATCGAAATAAAGTACATTGAATATTTTTAAAATTGTCCATGTGGTCCTAACTCTTTCCGATTTGTACACTAAAAATAGTAATATCTACAGATGAAAAGATTATAATTTTTTGTTTTTTTTTTTTACCATAAACCTAGAAAATACAAGAAGATAGTGTTGTAGAACTTTTCAAATATAATTACTTAAGTGAAGTACGCCATGTGATTAAATACGGTTAGGTGCCTATAGTTTATAAGGTCTTAGCTGGTTTTATAAATGATTACATCATATCATACATTCTGTACCATTAAAATCTGCCAAGGCTTATTCTCAATAATAAATAAATAAATATATATTTGCCATGTAAAATTTATTTGTAGATATATGTATATGTAAGATTGGGATAACAGGGAAAGTGCCAACGTAATATTATAAAAATCATCAAAACTCTTTATTCTGTAAAAATAGAAAATATCGTACGTGTTCAATACCTGACCTCGCGTTTTTTTTTTGAATCAAAACAGTCTTTACACTTCAAGTTGAATCAAGTTCAAATTTATTACTTACATGATAAAAAATATATAACCTGTCTTGTGTCTACACAATGGGCAAAAGATCAACAGACAAAATTGATGTTCTAGTAGGATTTTTGTGAAGTATAAACATATTGTTCAATCATTGTGATGAGAAAAAAAAAATGTTAAGTTTCATTCGTTTGGAAAAATAATACATTCAAATGTAACCTTTCTACATAAAATATTAAAATGTCATCTGTAAAAAGATTTTTTTCTTTTTTAAATCTTTGTCAACTGAACATTTTTTTTTTTTATAAAATGTTTTTTTATTTATCTCCTAATAACTTCAAATCTAAAAACACCATACGTGTGATTTAAATTTTGAGTTAAGACAATAATATATTATAATCAAATTTACTACGTAAATGGCTTTTACATTATAGTATTTAAATGTGATTCATTTAAAATTATAATACCCACCTACTTATGCCTATACTTACTTACAATTACATAATTTAAAATAACATATTATAATCGTTATCAATAATAATCATTGATATGGAAATTAAAATATATTAATATATTATTATGTATAGACAGGTTCTCGTTGCCATATAAAAGTTGTGATACAATACGAGTGATATAGCGGAGAAAAGTATATAAATAAAAGTCAAAGAATTGCTGCTTTCGTTTGTATAAATATTAAATACAAATTATATGTATATTTTCCCCTTGACGTCATAATTACGCGTCATAGATCATCACATCAGCGTCATAATCGTGTTAAATAAGTAGGAGATAATTCTAAAGCAGGACTCAGTGATTATTAATACAATTTGTATGGTTATTATATTCGTAAATGTTTAAAACAATTAAAAAAAATGTATTCAAAATTAAATTTCAACTTTCTAAATTTAAGTATTGTACATTTCAAGTTTGTTTCTGTTCGTATAAAACTCCAGTACTATTAAATTGTAACCGATATTGTAGTAATTTATATTAATGATTTTCTAGACGATTTCACTATACATATTATTTATTATACAAGGACATAATATGCTGAGTAGTTTCATGTTGTTTTGTCATATTATTTATACAATTATAATAATTTAGTTTTATTATGTTGTAACCATAAATATCAGGGGCGTAATTACGGGGGCGGATATGAGGGATAGATCCCCCCCCCCCATGATCTGCATTTATATATTGTCTTATACCTACAAATAGTTCAAATAAAAACTTATAAATTATTACGAAACTAAAAAAAAAAAAAAGTTTAGAAGTTGTGTATACTTAAATATTACCCGTATATAAATATTTACCCGTTAACAATAAGCATGATTTCAAAATAAATGGTCTGATTCATTTTAATTCTTATTTATTAATAAACATTGGGTGCCTTGCCACACACTGTATCTAATTTTGAATAGATTATAGATGCTAAGTAATCCGATAATGGGAAAAACCACCATTCCATAAACATAATATAATAATAAAAATGTAACTTCAAGATTTACATTTCGTAGAAACGAATAATAGCCATAGATAGTAGGTACTAAGAACGCGCGCCGACACAAAGTATCTACATTGATTATTGCGATTACGTATAAACAGTAAACACTACACAGTAGGTATACACACCGTGACATTCTCTCATATTCTTGCTAAAGATATTATAAATGTATTAAAAAATATCAGATTAAATTGTGATACTGAATTTCAGAAATTGTTTTTGCTTGCAAAAGTAAGTATACTAAAATAAAGTATATTATTATATGAATTATATGAAAATAATTATGTTTATATTTGACATTTGTAATAGGAGATGTCAGTAATTATAGATATAGACTTGAGTACTAAAATAATATCTAAACGACAAGTAAATCGAGCAAATCCAGATCCCAATTTAAGTGTTGAAGAATACCACAAAATGTCAGTATTTATACCCTACCTGGACTTTTTTATACAACAACTAGGAGAAAGATTTTAAATCCATTCTGAAATTTTTAAAGGTACCTATATTAAATTAAATCATTTTTAATTAAATTGGTACCTAGTTTCTATAAAATTAAAAACAAATCACTGAAATAAAATATTCATATAATCAATCTATATTATTAAAATCAACCTTTAATGGTTTATGTATAATGTATATATGTCATATTTTATAGGATTTAAAAGTCTATTTTCCTATACATTAACTTCTAATGAGGAGGTATCATTTAGAAAATTACTTGAATTTTATTCACCTTCTTTGGATGTGAACAACTCAATTGCAGAATTGAAATTGTGGAAGATAAAACTTGAGCGAATAATCAATATTCCGAAAACTGCAATTGAAGCATTACATGTGTGTAATGCCAATATTTATCCAAATGTGCATTTTATTTTAAAAATACTATGCACACTTCCTGTTTCTACAAGTACGCCTGAAAGAATGTTTTCCAGTCTTAACAGGATAAAAACGTATCTTCGAAACAGTATGTCCGAGGTTAGTAATTATAATAGCTGTGCACCTGTGCTTAATAAAATACATTTTCATAATATCTAATGAGAAAAATGTTTAATTTTTTTTTGTAGAAAAGACTTAATGGTCTGGCAATGTCGGCAATTCATAATGATATTACATTTTCAAACGAAGAGGTCATTGATGAACTTGCCAAAAAGCCTAGGAATCTGGACATAATATTGTAAAATATTAAAACATTTTAAAACATTTTTCTAAATGTATAATGTTTTGTAATATAGAATGATTATATTTACATGTGTTGAGTTATTAAATTATACAAAATATATATAAAGGGGGTGTGGGCCGTGGGGGCAAAGGCCCCCACAAGTTTACCCTACAAATTTATTTTGATCCCCCCCCCCCCCCCATCAAACATTCTCAGTTACGCCACTGATAAATATTATAAACCCTACAGTGAACGTAAATACAAGTGACGATCGACGGTACATAATATTATTATGTGCCCGTGCACAATATAATCAGCGATGCATTGGTCGGATCTTCAGGTCCGGTGACTTAATTTAATAATTGCTTACGAAATCTTTAAATAGTATCTTAAGTTCCAAGACATTACATATTATAGAAAGACGTACCAAACCTCGAAAACCGTATTTTATTTATGAGTTTATGACACTCGAGTCACGTCGAATCACACACTCACGTCGCGTGTATGCTGCTATGTAATATTATGTGTTGTCGTGGCAACAGCGATTTTTATTTTTCCTTATCCCGTTAACAATGGAGAAATAATTTAATATTTGGCTTTACTACTAGTAGGAGGGGGTAGTTTAGGGAGGGGTTGGGCAAGCTTCTTATTTGTCACCGCACGCATTCACTTAAATCCACCGCCGCCACCACCACCACCTGCAGAAAATCAGCGTCTCATCCACAGGTCGGCGAGCGATCAGTAGCGGTGGCTGTAGGGTTTATTCTTAAGCCCTCGTGAGTCGTTATGATAATATATCCTCTACACTTTCATCATTTTAGTAATTGCTATGACACACGACTCTCTCCCCACTCTTGCACAACTGTTTGTTCAGTTAATCATAGAATAAATTCACACAATATATGTATTATGTATTTCTATAATAATGTTTAATTCATTCACCAATCCCATAGTGGGATTGGCCCCTAGAGGTCTTAGCACTGATTTTATCTTGACATCTTATATCTGTAATTTAAAATATCTAAAAATAAAATGTACAAAACTTTTTTAATATTAAATAGTTTTGAGCATTTAATTAATAGTAATAACGTATTTTTTTTTTTTTTTGTCATATAAATTAATTATTGTTATGTGAACAATATAAATAGACAAAACTTTTATTATAATAGAGAGATATTCAAGTAAACCCGTAGCAAAAAGTTAGGTGTAAGAGTTTTATTGTCTGACTATAAAGTAATAAATAAATAAATTATTAATCATAGAATAATAAGTTTTAATTATTGACCACCAAGTGTAATGATATGGCATTGATAACATAGATAATATTATTATTATGTAAACTTAAAATAATAAATTGTGATCCAGACCAGTTAAATCAGAGTAGTACATGGTAAACAAATTTTATTAGATGAAGGATTTAATAATTTTATGTTATTAGCTTATTATTTATTGTACTTCACCAATTCATAAAAAAAATTATATTTTCAGGTACCTTTTTATGATAAAAATTGTACCTATTTTCTGATCAATAATAATGAAAACAATTTAGATTTTGCTTCAAATAAATGTTCATGCAATTCATACTACAGGATCAAATATTTTAAATAGTGATTTTATTCAATGCCAAAACACGAGTGGCCGTGACAAATTCGAGGTGGTGAGATATATGTCTCAGAGGTTCAAAATAATAGTCCACAATGCCAATGACTTTTTATATTTATAATTTTTTTATTTTCAAATTATTTTTACTTAAAAATTAAATAATTATAAAATGGCCTAACTAAATTGTGTTCTATATTATTTACGACTCTATGTACGTAATTTTTCCTTCGCGGTATAGCAGTAATTTATTTACAAATAAACTTAAGCTTGTTGATTTTTTGAACTTTCATGAATCAGAATAGGCTTACAAATTTATCAATCGGCATTTACGGTTATAAATATAATATACCTAAATGTTCTTTTTGGTTTTAAAGTAATAGGAAATAATGTTAAATGTAGAAAATTGGCTGAAATATAAGTAAATATATTACGTTATACTATAACATATAAATAAAGTGAGCAAGTAATATGTATATTTAATAGGTACTCAAATCAGATAGTGTGAGGGGGCTCCTCAAATAGAATTTTCACCTATGTCACGTTACTACTTTTCGTACACCTGTATCGCTGTGTAATGTGTTCACCTTGTCTCATAAATATCGTGTACTGACTAGGGTATTATGGCTGAATGGCTCGTACTATAGGTATTTTTATTGTAAAATACTTTATCAGTTAACTGTAATAATGACGTGGCACTGTTGTCGTTAAGCATGGGTTTCTAAGTGCAATAAATAAACGTGTCTCCATTCAACTATTTTTGCCACTTACATTACCTGTCCGGGATTCCAAAAATTTATTTAAAGTCGAATTTTTCTGAAAAAAATAGGCCCATACAAACGGTTTAAACTACCTGTTGAGTATTGACACTGGGTAATATTTTCCGAACAGTATGTCACATCTAAATGGTGTTAGTTATTAATATCTGAGTATAGGAATGCTAGTTTCAATAATTGGCCACGCGGACTTATTTATTTGTATTTTTTTTGTTCGTTAAATGGTACGTAAAATAATAAATAATATTATTCTTTTGGACGCAAGACTGTCTGTTTGTAATTGTTCGGCTTACATCCGTAAATTACATTATATTAATTATTATATTACTTTTATATACAAACAATATTATTACTGCAACTTCTGCAGTCGTACTTATATTATTATTATTAACGCAATAGGTTATTTGCGGAGAAGGATTTTAACGAAACGGAAAATATAATCAAACGTGATACGCACATATATTTCACCCATACGACACTAAAGTAACGAATTTATTAAATTTCTGATTTTTTTGAATATTTTTAAGTATACTCGAGGACCATATTTTTTTAAATCCTTGGCATTTTTATGCATTTTAATGAGTTTTCTGTGGTAATACAAACTATTTTTCTCAACGAGAACCTTTTTTTTTACTGAGAATTGTTAAGGAGATGGTTTTTTCCAAAATATTGATGTTTATAAATCGAAATTTGAACGAGTAGTTTCTTATAGATGTTTTAAGTACTAAGAATAATAGTCTACGATGTAATATATTATTTTGAAGATATGGGTGCTACGATAATTTTAAAATTACAAACATTAATATTAATTTATTACAATTTTATAATTTTGTGTTTTGGCCTATATTAAATATTAGGTACAACTATTAGATATTTGTTGAAAAATCATTATTAAGGACTAATTGCCCAAAGAAGTAAAGTTTAATAAGTTATAACTCAAAAAGTACTCATTTGATATAAATTAAAATGCATGAACATTTACAAAAAAAATCATCCGATTATTGATCTCAAATAAAGTACAGGGGGAGGTTTTTGCATGATGAAAAGAAATTTGTATCTTCATAGGACACTCTTTGAGCGGTGAAAACAATCTAAGTATTTAAAAACATGGTCTTTAAGTATACCTATTTAAAAATTAAAAAATCACAATTTGAATAAATGAATAATTAAAGAATAATAGTGGGTAGCGATCCGTGATCATGCTTGATGAAAACGCATATGCGTTGACCACCATGCAGTCGCGAAAAAGTGAAGCTGAGTGATATAACTAATGAACTTATATTATATTATTATTAGATAACTTTAATGTAATAATAAAATATAAAAATATATACCTACCTATAGTTGAAAAGTTTCCACTAAGTTAGTTATAGGCTACAGTTAGTACCTAGATTTGTCAGCTATTTATATTGCACCCTATAGGTATACAATAATTAATATATCTAATATCTATTGATAACTACTGTTTTAATGGAAAAAAATTCGGAATTTTTGGACATTCCACAACGCGTGGTCTGGTCTCACCCTTAAAACAAACTCCACTTCCGTAGAACTCTTATCGTTTGGTAGACAGTAGGTACGTCACGGACTGCCGTAATTGTATAATAATATAATGCTGTAGATATTATTCATTATCGATCTAAATAATAATTAACATTATTATGAATATGCATATTGTGTATATACGTATGTATTTATGTATATGTGTATGTATGTATGTATGTATGTATGTATGTATGTATGCATTATGTAAATATGTATCATGTATGTATAGTGTATAAGTGTATATATATATAATATAAATTGTACCTATTGTACCTCTATGTATTGTATGATATAATATATTAGGTATATACAAATATTCAGTGTACATCGAATCCATGTTGAGTATCCCAATAACAACCCGACGAGAAATAATATTATGGTATACGCATGCTATTGTATAACAATAAGATCATATGGTGCAAGTGTCAACCGAGTTTTGGTAGAACCTTTGGAATATTATATAAATCAATCTTTCTCAAAAACGCTGTATAGTTACATATACAAAAAGGTGGGTAAGTGGATGTCGCTCTGCTGTACAGTAGGTTACAAGTGGGTCACTGTATAATGGATAGTATTAAATTTGAATTCAATGATATAATATCACTGTATAAGAAAAACGATTCTGAGCGGAGAAGGTATGTCAGTCTAGGTATAAGACATATTATATACTTATATCTATGGTATTAAAAAAAAATTGACCAATAATATACACAGGAATATCACAATATCCATTAGGTAGGTACTTATAACGCGTTTTACATCAACAACAAACCGTGATACTATCATAGGTATATAATAGTATACTTTAGAAGTTTCAAGTACCCACGAATAATATTATACAATCGCACCAAAATTACTAAAACAGTTATTCTAGGTTTTTTAATATGTACTTCGTCCAAATTTGAACTTAAAATGAGTATAAAAATAAACTGTGCGCATGTATTTTTTTGATTTTTTTGGTAATAGAATTAACTAATTACGTGGAATCTAGTTTTAAATTTTCAATCTTTGGATATAAAAGTTGAACATTTTATAATAATTATTCAATTTTAAATTTGATAAATTTTGTCAAAATTTAAACTTCATATGCTTATAAAAAAAAATTGTGCATATGTATTTTTAATATTTTTAATATTTTTCAACTGTTATTGTAATAATATATCAGGAGACTTGCATTAAATTTTCACGCTTTTTGACCCAACAAACAACATTTTATTGATATTTATAGAAAAAAAACTAAAAAAATTGAAAAATGAGAATGTCCGTAAATAGCTCAAAAAGAGTCAAAATGTTTTTAAAATTTTATGGTTTATAGAAAATGAAAATATTAACATTCAGTGAAATTTTGAAATATTTATAGTCATTCGTTTTTTAATTACAATAAAATAAGAAAATCGTCACATGGATAATCGAGCGAATATCAAATTTTGTAAAAATATGAATTTCAAACGCTCATAAATATTTAATTTGACTTTCTTGTATACATTTTTTTTTTTGTTAAAGGTAGACAATATTATGAGGAATCTTGTATTACTTTTTAAACTCTTAGATTTAAAAATAAAATTTTTACGAATTCTTAACCCAAAATAATTTGATAGATTTTGTGATTTCTATATATAATTTTGTCAATTTTTAAACTTTAAATGCTAATAAAAAAAAACCGTGACTAAGGATTTTTAATTTTTTTCATCTGCCTTTGAAACAATATAATTAGAACCTTGTATTAAATTTTCAAGTATTTTTACTCAACAAATAAAGTTTTATTGACATTCATAGAGAAAAAAACTAATAATATTGGAAACTTAAAATGTTCCTAAACAGTTCAAAATAAATCAAAATATTTTGAAAATTTTATCATTTATAGAAAATGGAAATATAAACAACCAGTCGAAAACAGATTTTGCGAAAAAATTCCCGTTTTTCCTTAATTTTTCTTTTGTTTTGAACACGGCGCTTTTGATAACTACTGGAAAAATTTTACTTTTGACCCCCCCAAAGTATCAACTAGATTCACTTTCCTATCAGAAAAGATACTGCTGAAGAAAATCAAAGCACCTTTACTGTCCTAAAAGGTGATGACAGAAACAACAAATTAAAAAATTAAAAAAAAAAAACACATCGTTGTAAAATCAATACATTCATCGTTTCACTCAGAATCTAAAATGGAGATTATAAATCATTATGTAAGGGTAATTACCCTGAATAGACATTATATAATTATATAAATATGTCTCTCGGTGACAACATATTATTATCGTTTGATTTTCTTTAAAACATCTTAATTGGACACATAAATAGGATGTTATACTGAGGAGTGAGAAGATTATAATTTAACTTCGGTCATCTAGCGCAGGATGTGTGTTGAGATATTAATTACCTAAAAAAAATGATTATTTACGGTAAATGCTTTTAAAAGTCGCTTATTATTCGTGCATTAGATACTTAATTGTAGTGTATTATAGTTTGATCGAATATATTATGTATCTAATATTATATTAAATTGAAAAAAAATTCAAATTTATTAATTGCTTTGTATATTTAACACGATTGTACATTAAATATTATTTTATGCGAGTATTTGTTTGAGTTTTATTCATTTACTAACAATAATAGTACCTTTTTAAATACATTTCATATTCAAAATAGCTTTATAAGTGAACTGATGAGTTTTATTTATTCAAGTCTTGTACATGAGTAAAACGTAAAGCTAGTTATTACTTACTATACTTTTATAGCACAGGACGTTGAGCTAAAAATATTTTAGAGATGTACGAATAAAAACCTAAATAACCGTGAGTTTAGTGGCATATATATGAACATTTTAACCGAGTATAGGGGACAATTTTATATTTTACGTAAGCCTGTAGCTTTTTATCAATATTTAAAACTAGGTTCTCAATTCTCAAATAGCCCAGTACCACGAAACATGAAAAAAAAAGCATGAAAAAGCTATTTCCCCTCAGCTAAAACGGACACTTTTAGTGTGGCAGTAGGCACCGCAAGAAACTGTATGACATAATATTTCCACGTCAATTTTGTTTGTACATAACGCAGTGTAAAGTATTGCGCAAACATACACATCAACATCAATGTATAATAACATACAGGGTAATTCACCAAGCATACTCCCCAGATATTTTATTAAATAGTGTAGTTATTCAAAATCTGGTTCTTGGAATTTTGAAATATAATTAAAAACCATATTTTCCGATTATTAAGGTTTTTTATTTATTTATTTATTTATTTGAAATACACGCCCGAGGGCATTTAGTACAGAATTATTAAATATTTACAAGTTTGATAAAAAAATATGCATAAAATAAGTGTCTAACATTTAATACAACAATATTAAGTAAATAGATTTGCACTCTGGTTGAATAAATTAGTTAGTTTTTAGTACCACTTTACTTGAAAAGTGTACCGTAGATATACAAACTCCCGTTTTTAAAACGAGAACCACCCTTTTCTACTGTACATTATTTGGCGAATATTTTTTCCAAAAATTATGACCTTTTAAAATCGAAATTCGATTGAGTAGCTTTTGAGTTACTTACACTTTGTGTAGGTACCAAAGATACTCAATTTAATATAACTCATATTAATTTACTTTTTTATAAAACTTTTTTAAGGACTATTATCCTTAGTATATACATTTTAATTACTGAAAGACTATAGTTGTTTGAATTTTGAATTCGATATATCTATATTATCCACTGCATAATTTAAAGTAAAAATGAGGTGGGAGGGTAGTTATTTGAAAAACACTTTGCCACAGGACATTCCTTAATTAGTAAAAAAGATCTCGAAAATTAGAAAATTTGGTCTTTGAGAACCTTAATATATTTAAGAATACTAAAAATCAGACTTATAATAAATGATTTATTAAAGAAAAAAGCGGGGGCGAGCATGCTATTCGTGAATCGCCCTGTGCAGCATATTTTATGATGTACAATGTATGGGTGCATAGGTATATTTATGAATAATATTTAAACGAACTGTATTATAGGTGTGTAGGTGTTCCAGCGTTCAGACTGACGTGGGATATACACATAATCCCCGGTTATATTTTATGTGCGAGAAATATCGTATAACTAATCAAAGACTGCATGGATATTATCACATTACAAAAGTATGGAAAACCCGCATCTTAGTTTTATTATTTTTTTTTACCAATGTCATAGTATTATAATTATTAGTATTGGTAGGTATGTTATGTATCGACATAATGACATATCGTTCTACTGTCAATTTGCTTGTATATAATTTTGCTTATTATTATTTTTTTATTAATATTGGCACAGCTTTAACAACTTAGATTATTAGCTTACACAATGCTAAATATTAATGATTAATATGATTGAATACAATGGTTTTTCTAGATTAAGTTGTACATATCAATATATTTTAGAAGTGAGATGGTTTTGTTGATGTTGTGTTTGATTGGGCTGAGAGATTCAAAAAGTATGTCAAGCAATCATATAACTTTTCTAGTTTCCATATGGTTTTGACAATAAACAAGAAGGTACTCTACTGTAAAAGGTTCTCCATAGATTTGGACCAGTGTTAGTTCTTATCTACGCATAAGATGGCTGTGGGACCTATACGTATCTATTTATAATAATTACTTCAACTTTTCTATTGAATGAATGGAGATTATTTAGTATATGATCGAATTTTTGATTTCTATGAGTTTGTTATTTAGTGTACACCACCATTCGGATTCCCATAAATTGGTACAGTATAGGTGCTTACAGTGTTTATTATTATGTTACCTACTTTATATGAAAAATTACAACCATATAACAAAAGATACAACGACATTTCAATAATTTATACATCGCAAAGAAAACAATTAATTAAGTATAATAAATGCCTCGATAAATGCAGATGATATTGTTCAAACGTTTTTATGAAATTATTCAGTAATATTCAATTTTAATAAAAATAGTATAACAAAATATGAATGGACATGGATGCAACCATATCCAGGATACCACTTGAAACATTAATTTGTGAAATAACTAAGCATTTCGAGCAAAAAGTCTATACATAAATAATTTTAAGTACAATAATTAATAGCACACCACTAGTATGTTTGGCCACGGTGATACTCAATAGTTTATTTGATATAACGATTTCCAATTTCAAAACCACGTATAGTATATAATAAATATACAAACAACGTGCAATTCGAGTATATTATGCAAATGTTTCATTTCGGTAATTTTTAAATGGTCTATATACTCTATTGTCACATAAATACGGGTAACTAACTACATATCGTAAGTTCATATAAAATACAGCGAAACGTCTGTATAATAAACTCTCATTTTAATTGAACGAAATTTTCAAAAAAAATATTGGTCAAAAATAATTTATAAAAAAAATGGTTGGTTATGGATCAATGGATCATCATTTGAAAAACGGAAGTTTGTACAGACTGTCCGTCTGTCCTTGAGTAGTATAATTAATCTCAAGAGTTTAAACCTAATAATAATATTATGTTCATTTATTCTTTAAGTAGATATATTTCCACACGTCATTATATTCCTTTAAATATTTAACTAACATCCGATTTTTGTAAGATTGTTTCATTTTTATCCGATGAACTCGCAAAATCTGTACTTTTTGACGTAAACAAATGGCTTACAAAAAATTCTGCATAATAATAATAATAATAATATATAACTTCAAACGAATGAAATTGAAATAGTTATTGTTTTTATTCACATATTATAGTTTTACAATATGTCAATATCATTTTAATACTCGAATTAACCATAAATGATTCTTTTTACATTTTTATAAAAAAAAAAATAATACTAATACAAATTACAATACCCACTGTATACCCCACTGTATACTCATAATTATACACATATAACAAATACACGATATAGTTGATGTTATTATAGAAAATCAAAATAGGTACTATCTCATCAATCATAGTAATTAGACATAATTGTTGGACTAGAGTTTTTTTTTAGAATCTTCATTTCAAAATTATTCCGTGTAAGAAACGCATATATTTCGAATGTCTGTGCAACGGTTTTATTGAAATGTTTCACCACCTTTCTCAAAAGTCAAGGTGAAACTTTATTATAGTACTATAATAAATAAACATATACAATTCGGACCTATTATTTATTTAAATAAATGAAAATAAAAACTTTTATGTTTATAAAATTAATTTTTGTTTTAATACCTACTAAGAACATATTTAATTCTTAAATAATATGTTTAAACCATTAATATTATTTAGTTTTGTTTGGATGAATCTGCTGCGAGACGATTTTTATTTTCTTTACAGTTACCCCATGGCCTGTTTTAAGAACACTTCACTTTCTATTAACTACTCGCCCTGCACAAAACACCCTCGCCATTGTACACAAGTTAAACCCCGAGTTAAACATTTCAAAACATATTAAATTAGATTCATCAAATTTACTAACACCCTGGTTGGAAACTTATATATGATGCAACTTTACTCACATACGCCCAACAACCTGCAATACATCCATGACAAATGATTTATGGGTATTGTTTGTATGTAAACTGTAAGGTTTAAACAATGTTTATTCAGATTTTACCTTTGATTTTTGAACTAAAAACATGACGTCAAAGCCTACTAATCTAAGAGTTAATTATTTTTATTGTTGAGCAAGTGGGTATGGTTAGGTTTTTACACTTGCAAAAATTCTCAGCAGTCTTCACTATATTTCATTACTTTTGCGTGCACAACTTACTGATAACACCCACGTTAGTTGAATGGAACAGGGCTGGTTATAGGTATACATCTCGACTGACATGGACTGTATATTATTATAAGTATCGTTTTGCAAACGATCTTTTATTATGAGTATTTCAGTAAATTTTGACGATTGTGACGGCACTTAAATTCCTTGTAGGTATAGTAAGTTGTACCCGGTCGTGTAGAAGAATCTCATATATTTTGACTCGTCGAAGCACATTTTTGGATAACCAACTTTATTGTATTTACGCGGATTTGACGTAATCACACTTTCAAGCAGTATATTTTTTGTACGTTTTATTCAAAAACCTTGTGAAAAAAATATAATTTGTATCCAAAATAATCGAGAAAATAATTAAATGTTTAGATAGCAAAAACAAAAAAAAAAAAATATTTTAATTTTTATGATTCTATAATCTGTACATTTAGAAACCAAAATATTAATTAAGAAATGAAAAATAATTTTTTGTCCGTACTTAGTGTTGTATAAGCGAGACATTAGCGAGACGCAGATAGTTTCAAAATATATGACTTATGAATAGTTTTGGTGACGTCCGCAAATGTTGTATTTTATAAACAGTAAAATAAGTAACAAACACTAAAATATTATATTTCATCTGCAGGTATTAAAGATTCACGTAGTTGTTCTATCTTCTTTTTTACTATGCATTAATTATAATGCATACCTTTAATATTGTACTAAAATACACAAATGTCTTAAATTTAAATTTTATAATTTATTTATATTTTATTCACTATAGATCTTGAATATCGATTCAGAAATTTACCAAGCTTCTGACTGTATACTGGCTAAAACATATTGTGTTTCAAAATACTTAAGCTGTTTACCTTACTTCTATGTTTGCTTCACTGATGATCTTTCAGTAATAAAATGAAAATAATTATTGTTCAAATAATTTAATTTAATATGTAAATCATAAGTTTATATTTATATGTTTATCTTCCACTTCAGTTAAAATGTCTCCACACTTTATAGAACTACTGAATGTTGCAACAGCTTTGGGCATTTAGATTGGTCTTGTATAAACCACTAAAATATTCATTGTAGGTATATAGTAATGCTTAAATAATTTGTACTGTGTTCTTCTTGTTGGTTTTTTTTTATTTGATACAAATTACTATTAAAACTGTTTTGTTAGTTTTACAATAGTATAATATTGTAGTATTTACTTCTTTTATTGATTTTATAATGATCTCTTTTTTTTTAAGTTTTACATTTTTGTTGTAAATACTTATTGAGATTCATTTTAAAAATTTGAAATTGGACATCGATGGTTGATATATTTTAGAGAGACTATTTTTGACAATCCTTAGAATTTTCAATTATTTTTTTTACAGAAAATGTTGAACTCTATATAATATAGTTAAAATACGGTTGACCAAGAAAAACACTTTTTTAAATCAAGTTACAGCTATTTAATAATCCTAGATATTTAATATTTAATGAATTTATTTATTTATTTAGATTTTTTTGTTGATAAACTTGTAAAATATAATTTTTTAAAAATTTAATTTAACTTATCCTTAACAAAAATATTTTAACTGGATACTTACTTAAAATATTTCAAACGTCTTGAGTAATTTTTTAGTTTCTTTTAATATAATTTGTATTTTTTTCAAAAGAAATAAAACTATGTTTACTAAAAAGAGTTTTTTTCACAATATGCAATGATATTAAATTTGAATAATAATAATAATAATAATAATAGGACAGTAATACAGTACCTACTGATATAGTGGTCATTTAAATTGTATCCACCAGTAATTTAATTATGTGATACATAGGATTGTACCTATTGTAATTTGTAAGTCAATTTATAAGCTTGAGCATTTCAAACATTAAATTTAACAATAACATAATATAATAAACAATGCACAATTATAATATTGTCCAGTCCATACGTTTGTCTATATTGGTCAGTTAGGTGTACAATTGATATAAATATACATAACTGCATATTAATATATATCATAGGTATTATAATATGGTGTATCACTATAGTATTTAGTTGTATCGGGTGATATTGCAATTATTATTACAGTTTATTTGATTTGGACACAACTATATATTAATATGTTTGTGAAATGAATAATGTTATTCATGTTTTGGGGATGGATTTAGATATAAAAGAGGAGAGTGGAACAATATACACTTTTAATCCATATGTAATTATGAATTAAATGGTACCTACACATATTATTAAAATGTTAAACTATAAACATACAGGATAGTGAAGGTACCCATATCGTCAACTTGCAGTATAATATTATAGCCGTTGATGGAAAAAGGGTAATTTCTATGTTGTACGTTAAGTAGAAAATCTATACTAACATATTATACCTATAGATTGAAGTAGTTGTTTATGTATCAAACTAGTTCAAGGTATTTTCTTTTCATAAATTCATAGCTGTGTTTCTGAAATTAAGTTAAATGTCATGCGATATACTATACTTTAACTATATATTATATACTATACTATACTATGTGTTTAGCATGTAGCATAAAATTGACCCAGATCAAATCATACCCATTTTTAATTGACTTGAAGTACCTATATACCAAAATGGGCAAACTTTTTAACAGAAGGCTTAAAAGTAAAAAATGTATGGTGGTCAAACGAATTACATAGTTAAGTACCTAAATTATTTATGTTTTGTATCGTGTCCATTTATTTTGTAATATAAAATCATGTCTCCATGGGCCGTATCGAGATCAGTCATGCTACAAATTTGATCCACGGGACGTAGTTTGCCCCTCCCCGGTATAGGCCACAATTGTCCCATTTAAAATATAATATTAAATACTATGTGTAAGAAAAAATAATTTTGTAACTTTAAGTATTATTTTAATAGTTTATTACTAATTTCCTTTACAATTGAATTTTTGTTAAAACAAATATTTGAAAAGTGGTGCAATTCTTAGAGATACTCAAGTGTCACACATTTTGAGAAATTATTTAACATTAACTAGAAAACTAGTATCGTGAATAATAGCATCATAGGTGGCCCCGTAGTCTTGTAACTCTTGGTTACAGCTAAGTACGTATCATTATCATAACATTTTATAAGAATACGAGGGTAAAATAATAGAAATATATTCATAAACACTTCAAGGTATCGATGATATTTCTAGAAATCATTTACGGAATTCTAGGAATAGAAGCGTGAAACGCGAATGATTAGTGGAAAAAAATTTTAATTACGGTTTGAGGGTATTTACATACTATACAGAAGAACCATTGAACTGGGTGAAATTAATTTCATACCGTTTTGGTATTGTGCGACGGTGTGGTGGTGGAGGTGACGGTAGGGGTGACTCGGAAAACGACATTGTTATTTATGATCGAAATGAAACAACATTCTGAGAAAAAAAAATAACACCAAAAGTCGCAACAATAATAATAATAATAATGAGATATTAACGTACAAGAAACTTTTATCGGACTTCTCGGGTTAAATAAATTCTTGAAAGTATATTATATATTAAGTAAAAGTTGTATTGTTATTGAAACTATATTGAGTTGCCTACAACAAACTATATTTCGTTTCTAGTCAGAAGAGCCCTGCAGAGGTCGATCGTTTGCCATCAACTTTTAAGAACAACACAATTTGTTTTTAAACTGAACAGTATTATTAATTACTAATAAGCTAGGTATTATAATTATACATATACATTTAATTTAAAATAAGCATATTTTAGAAGAACCTATATTATATAAGAAATGGAGTGATATAAAGATTGGTACATAATTTATAATATTTATTACCTACGTGACCTTTAAATTTAATTTGATTTATATTATTATTATCGGACTGTCAGTATTATGCAAAACTTTAAATACTTAAATTTTAATATTATTATAATTTTTTTTTAAATTATTTCATTATAAAATATGCTGAGTGAAATAATATTATCTTTAATTAATATTATTTACTTAAACTAAAATAGGTGCTATGGATATTACTTATGTGGGTATCCACGACAGTCTTGCTTTACAATTAATTAAAAACCTAAAATATTTCATAAAATATAATGTTTTAATTTTTAAAACTACAGCTATACCTTAGTTATAATTATTTTAATGAATGACACTACCTTTTAGTGGTCATTACCATAATATTAAATGGGACAAGTGTAGGTAGGTATTAAGTATATATACGATATTATATTAAATGATACTATTATCTACAAAGCAATATCCTTATTAAATGTGCTGATTTCTTGATCAACTTTAAGATGTAGTTTCATATATTGTAATCTATATATATAAGAATCTAACTTGATTTTGGAGACGAAGGAAACCGGTTTGTTTGTTTGTTTATTTATTATTATTATTATTATTATTAATTTATTTATTTGTTTGCACTTGCGTTTTTCCATTTGAAATATATATTATTTATTCAATAAATAATTTATTGTTACATTTTTTTCTACCTTATCTCTATACTATAATAAAAATAATACAATTTACCACTCAAGTGGTTGAATTCAAAATGTAGGTTATATAATTTTCAGAAAGTAGCAATAACAATAACTACAATACCTATGTAATTATATTATATTATTATTTGTATAGCCAAAAAATAGTCATATGTTTCTAAATTAAATTATAAAAAAATAATTTCTTCCGGAGGAAGGTCGGGCAGCTAGTTTATTATAATATAATAATATTAATGTGGTATAATATGATCTGTGTACCGTTTTTTTTATAGATGGGAATATTTATTGAATGAAAAACAATAATTGATATATGATAACTAAAAATAAATCATAATTAATTAGCACCTATTATAATATTGTAATAATTATATTTTTTATTCTATTACTCATATCTTATAAAAGATTTATTTTTGTTATATTTATCTTCTAAGTAACTATCTTGCTTATATATCACTAAAAATATTTGTAGGGGTAAGTATAAAAATAAATGTATGTCCTGATGTATGTATTATACTAACGTATTTAAAGAAAAATATTAGTAAAAGTAGTTTTATATAAGTAACTAATGTCCTAATGTGTTATTCAAAAAATGGATACAATATGACTATTCGTTTAATTTAAAAATAAATCAATAGCATCAAAAGATGCTTAAATAATTTGTTTAATTTATTGCTCTATTATTTGTGTTGTTTACATACAATTTTCATCAAGCTAAAATAATTTAAATTTCTAAAAGTAAAAATTAAAATAAACCGATAAATATATTTAGTTGAAATCCAAAAAAGTAAAAACCTTTGTTCGATATAATTATATTATAGAAGCGATCAATCGTATATATCTTACCTTGGGAACTGGCTATAGCGATTATCCAAAAGCACAGAGCGCTTAACTGTAGAAATCCGGCAGTAACTGTACACATGTCGTATGATCCTTATTTATTTATTTTTTAGTCCGGACGTACAACTTTCATCGGAAAATCCGTCATGCCAAAATAATAAGTAACGACAATAATAATAATATACGATGACGAAAAATCACATGATAAATAAATTCGTTTAAAAAAAAAACAAACAAACAAACGGGAAATTAAAATAAAACAATACGGAATAATATACTTATTTATCAATACGGGCCACACGAATACTATTTTATTTCGACTAACGAACTCGCGTCCCGCACTGATACGGTACGGTGTGACTATAGTGTAATATTATTTTGGTTTCAAAATGAATTTTCGCTTTCACTCGGCAGCGGACGGAAAATCGCACCGGCAACGGCGGCCGTTACACACACTACGGGGATTTGTGATTCACTAGCCGACTGTGCCGGTCTCTGCGTTTGACGCCGCCCGAACGTGGGATAGTTTCTCGATTCTGCGCTCCGGTTCGCGACCTCCGAACGCTAAAAACAACACACTGCACCGTCGTGGTCACCACCCCCCCACCCCCCCCCCCCCCCGAACGTACACGCAAGACATAGATACGGATAAAAAAAAAATTGCGTCGCGTAGGCAGGCGTGTTCGGTGACAATTATTATCTGTTACATTTAAATTCCCGCCGCGCTGCGTTCTTGTAGTTATGTCGTCGTTCGATTGATAACAAAATTAATGAATTTGTAATATTTTGTGATTCGCTATAGTAGACGGCTGTGCCGGTCTCGGAGTTTGAGTGTTTGACGCCGACCGAACCTGAGATGGTTTCTCGATTCTGCGCTCCGGTTCGCGACCTCCGAACGCTAAAAACAACACACTGCACCGTCGTGGTCACCACCCCCCCCATCCCCCCATACCCCCCGAACGTACACGCAAGACATAGATACGGATAAAAAAAAAATTGCGTCGCGTAGGCAGGCGTGTTCGGTGACAATTATTATCTGTTACATTTAAATTCCCGCCGCGCTGCGTTCTTGTAGTTATGTCGTCGTTCGATTGATAACAAAATTAATGAATTTGTAATATTTTGTGATTCGCTATAGTAGACGGCTGTGCCGGTCTCGGAGTTTGAGTGTTTGACGCCGCCCGAACCTGAGATGGTTTCTCGATTCTGCGCTCCGGTTCGAGACCTCCGAACGCTGGAAACAACACACTTCACCGTTGTGGTCACCCCCCCCCCCCCACCGAAAGTGCACACTTAGATACGGATAAAAAAAAAATTGCCCCGTGTAGGAGGCAGGCGCGTTTGGTAATAATTATTATCTGTTACATTTAAATTCCCAACTATAGAGTAATATTACGTGTTCTTGTAGTTGTTGTCGTTTGATTAATAGTAAAATGAATGCGTCAAAATATTATTATTGTAATATTAACACGTAGGTCCGTAATATTAACTCATCGTGAGTTAAACAACTGATACGCGACGTGAGAATAATATCAATAAATTAATATTACGACGTGTACGCCAGCAGCTGCAGTGCCTATTGAACTTTTAACCCTTCCACTACCACGTTATGATCGGATAAAGATATGAAATTTTAGTAGGTAAAAAGCTTTTTTCCGTAGAATTCCTACGAGATTGATTTTATGCCATAATAAAAGTTTTTGGTTTTTAATTTTTATCGGAAAGAATATTGTTGATAAAAATTTTTTTTTCCATATTATATAAAACGAAAATACGTATATTTGGTGTTGGCTACACTGTTCTAGGATTAAAATTGATCACAGTAGATGACAAAAACTGTAAAATAAATATACATCACAGAATAAGACTTGATTTTTCTTTAATGGATCATAATATAATTTATTATATGATAACAGGTAATAACTAATAATACATGGCTAACTGTTTAACAGACTCATAGGTTTTAAATGTTCGTTGGTTTTTAAAATAATTATATATCACACTGATTATAAGTTATAGCTATGGCCTATAATACATATTAATATTATATCGTATTATGTATACTGATTTCGATCAAAATAATCCGTAAGTACATATTATATTATTATGAATTGAATAATTATTAAAGTAAAGTGCTAGAATTACCCAAAAGTTGTGGCATGGAGATATTTCATAGTTTTTAATATAAATAATGGTCTAAGCATATTTTACAAAGAATACAAATAAAACATAGGTAATTTAAATAACTCTAATTATCTATTATACCTAATAGTAATCTAATTGTGACCAAAATCGTATTCAAAAAAATTTCAAATTCGTTCCACGTATAATAATAAATTACCTTGCAAGTAATTTAATTATTTGAAGTAGGTACTTACTAACAAAACGGTTTCAAATTACTATTAGCTCATTATTACCACTTTAAACATTACGAGTTTTACTTTAAGTAACTAGGTAAGTACTTTCGTACAGGGTAAACACGCGTAATTATAAGAAAATTGGAAGTAATTAGAACGATATACTCTATTTAAAACTTGAAGCGATGTAATACATTATTTTTCACTAGGTGCCTATGTACTTGTTAAAAATACCTTTGAAAATCATTTGAAATGTTTAAACGAAAATGTATGCAACTACATTACCGTGTGAAAATATGACATTTCCAAATACCATGTATTCAAATATGAGGATAAATGCATTTCAAAAATTATTTCAAATGGTCGAACGTTACAATTTAAACACTTCGGTATAATTGATGGCATCTGACACGGCTCTTCTGATCGATTGAGGTATTTAATAATGTTCCAAGTATAACATTTATTATTTTGAAGATTGTCATTACTCGTGTAAATACGCGATTGGTGAAATATTGCACACGCTGGAAACTGCGTTGTAATTAAGTACCTACTTTTATTTTCATTGGGAATTATATATTTAAATATTAATTAATATCATAATTCATAATATTGTATGTTCTTAACAATAATTATAATGAGTTCGACCGTGTCGTGTTTAAATTTTAGATTATACTATTTTAGGCCACCGTTCAGAGCCGCGGTAAGATATTTTAAACTATGTGCACATGGTACCTATCTCACATCCTATGTCCACAATCACCCCCACACACAGCTGGACGATCCACGTTATATTAAATTACTTAAGTTTTTCCACCACCTAAGTATACTAAGTACTTACTTTATTCAAATACTAATTAATGTATTCTGAGTAATATTTTTGCACTTTCACAATCTTTTTACACTTTTTTCAATTGTACGTTTGTATAATATATATAAGCACTTATTATCCGTCATAAATGTTAAAATGTATTATAAGACTCGTGTGTGTCCTGGCCAACTCCTTTACGGCGTCAAATAAATAAATAAATAATTAGCGTAGACACACCTGAACATACCGGTTATCACCAGTTCACATGAAAAGAATTAAGCGTTGTACGTATGGTAGCTGCAGTAGGTAACCTATATTATACAGTGTGTCACGCGAGGATTTACCCATACATTTATCATAAATCTGTTTTTTTTTTTTTATTAGACTCACAGAGACTAGAGCTTGATATATTTAATTTTTAATTAAATTAATTTTTTTGGTAAAAAAGTTTTAAAAAGATATATATATTTTTTTTTTGAAACATTTGAAGAGTGAAATTTTATAGAGTTTCATTTTCGGAAAATGTTTACCTTACAAAATTGTATTTTTAAAAATATGATTTTTAATCATTTTTTTAGTTTTTACTTTTTATGTAAAACAGCAAAAAGCCGGTTTTTGTCAGGTAGGGCTCCTCGGTTAATGCGTATATCCTCACAGGACACTGTATAGGTTAGGTAAGCGATTCGTGGCTCATCGGCTATCGTACGAACTCAAACTGCAAATTTTGGTGGAGTGCCGTTTTAACGTTATAAGTTCTAAATCACTAATAATTATAGAATATTTCTATTGCGTTCCGAATGGCGAATATGTTGAGACAATGTATATCATAAAAATAAATATTATTTCGCGGTATCTATTTTGGTCAATGAATTGTTTTTGTGGATAATTTTTTGCACGTTCAAGTAGTTATAAATGACAGATTTATGTGTTTTTTAGTTGATATTCATAAATGTTGGTGAAAAATATTATTTTTTTAATGCACTTGCTTGAATTTAGAGTTATTTTTACACATTATTTAGGTTCTTACGGTAAAAACTGTACTTAAATTTGAAAGTTCCCTACGAGCTTTTAGATCAGGACTGAAAGGGGCCGTAGATATTATAAACAAATATTATAGTTATAAAACATCCAGACATTTTTAGTGGATACCATCCCGAATTTTTCACAACCGAGGACATTTGGGTTCCACACAACCGATTTCATATTATTATCTTTAATATTAGAGTTAATCGACCTATAATCAAAATTAAAGCTAAGAAAATTATCTGTGTTTGAAGCTTGGCCCTTTACAATATATCAATTTTAAGTGAATTATGAGCAATTTATATAATGTAATATTTTACATACTCATAAAAGTCATAACTCAATACATTATTCACTCTGATATTTTGTTAGCGGCTCCTGCTCACCTGGCACTCAGTGCAGATTATATTATATTATTAATATGATATATGTTTAAAGTTTACGTGTTTGTTTGTGTTGTTGTGCATGCATATAAATAATTAAATAATGGTATTGATAATCGTGAATAATTTATAATTATGGCAACAGTCGAATTCCTCCAGATTTTCAGATTTTACCATGGGCATTTGTATCTTTTATGTAGTTTTATTTTAATGCAAAATAATTATAATTAGTTAGTATTAAGTGTATATATCTAACCGTTGGAAATAAATAATGAATAATCAGTATTTACTATTTATTGATATGGTATAAAGAATAAGGACACGTTATTATTATTTTATATCATTAACATAACCCAATGAGTTAAATATGAAAAAAAAATATAAAAAGTAACTGATTAGCGGAAGTGATTATTTAAATCGATTAAATCTAAGAAACTGGTATATTATTTTTTGTCCAACCATACTTACTTATAGTACCTAACTGAAGATAAATATTGAAACTTTCAAGTATTGAAAATGTTTAAAGCGATTTTGTATATAGGTATCTATCCCGGTTTCAACTTGTTTATCTCTTCGAAGCACGTACCTACTGCAGGATAAGTGGTATAATAATAGTATATAATACAATAATTCTACGATAATAGTTCTAATTCGTAACAACTAACAGATAATTTGCAATAAACGTTATCTGAGATTTTGACCAATTAATTTTGGCTATTGATATCGTTGTCCCACTTGTTCGTATAACCTATCTTGTATACTATTTAGTTCAAATATTTACATTATTACTTACAATAAATAAATAAGTATTATATTTTTTAATTCCTACCTTAAATGTCTTAAAAGATAGAACAAAATCAATCGTACGAAATAGTAAATTATTAATTGTGCATAGAACTTTACTTATCTGAATATAATATATTTATATTTAGCCCCATTCATTTTTATATTTAAATAACCATTTTTACAATATGAGCTCCATGTAAAATGCCGTGTTTTAAACTTTAGATAAACGTTATTCTGCAGTTTAACCTTTTCGATACTAAGTTTCTTATTTTGTATTCAACTTTATATTTTAACCTGCAAAGGTCGTTTTTTAATGTAAAAATCTGGATACTTGTTTAAAAACGTTAATATTGGTTTATACATTTTAGGTACACTGTAAACAAACTAATTTAGTTAATTAATAACTTTTCAAAGTTTTTAAAATGTCACGGTTGCAAGCAAAGTCGAAAAAAAATTAAGAATAAATAGAATGGTAAAATATGAAGGGTATATAGTTAAACGTTTATTTCTGAGAGTTTTCTATTTGGGGCCTTTCATTGTACCATTTTCCATGAAATTCGTTCAGTGGTGCGTCGTATAAATTAAAAACGTTAAAAGTGAATAATGGTGCTTGTGTGATTGGATCGAACAATGACTAGAATAAATTACCCCAAGAGAACTTAACATGTTTATGTGATGGTATTAAATAAGAATGCATCACTAAAAAAAAAAATGTTGAAAAAAAAGAAACGTTATCTGTCAATTATCCGAGATGAACTGTCTACAGACAGTAAATTTAATAGTTATACTTACAGAGACATTATTACATATTTGATTAACGTAAATGCGTCAAGACAATTTTTATGATTTGAAAAACCGTATACTTAA
>NC_042494.1:159504291-159509746 GCF_005508785.2 Acyrthosiphon pisum
ACTTTTGCTAATAAAAATTCTGATTCGTAGCACTATATTATCAGGTAGGCAATCTACCTGTGGTAGATCGCGGACCCCGTGCTGTTAGTTCGTAAGTTTATGATTTAACTATAAAGTATCAAAGTTATACCAAGTTTGTCGTATTCCACCTATGGTGGATTAATAAAATCAATTATAATACAAAATCCTAACCATACTAAAATCCGATGATAAGAAAAAACCAAATTTAACCATTTTTAAATTAGCCTGTCAAACAAACATGCCCGATTAACCAATAGCAACTAATATATAATACACTGTTGCGCCACTGTTGTATTTCTTACATCCAGATTTCCTACTCTTTAGTGGATTTTTCTACAATTTTCTTTCGTAAAAACTTTTTCCTGGCAATTACGAACATCTTAAAAAAAATTCAAGTCAAATCAGCCAGCCGTTTTCGATTGATGAGGTAACGACATTTTTTACGCTCCATTTTTATATATATAAATTATACCTACGCAAATGTACCTATATCATAAAAAAAAATAATAATATTATAAAATATTTACTTCTCAACTGTTCGATTTTTATTTTTAATGAATATCTAAATGCGTTTGATTTTATCGATTTTTATGATAAAGAATATAATCTCAAACTCGGAGGTCTATATTACACTACTGCGTTATGTATATATTTTTTTGGTTTTTTATCGTACCTATCTATATACTTTTATTTTTCCATGTTCACATAATCACATAACATACATTTATCAATTGTATCTGTTTTTTGATTTATATAAAATAATACTCACAATGTATTGTTATCAAAACGTTTAAAATAAGGAAATTTGCTTATAACATTGGTTTTTTTTTTTTTTGAAAAGGGAGGGAGACAATAATTATATTTGTATGAATTATACCTCTTAACAACTATAAAAAAGTACTCTGCATATACTGTTGTTCGATTAATATACTCGATGGGTTTTTTTTTTTTTAAATTTTCTGGCATGTTCTATTGGATATGATGAGAAACTCAGATTTTATATGTTGTGTCGTCATGATTACATTTGACACGGTTGATAATAAAATTGAAATTATCCGTCGACGACGTATGTGTTTGGAAAAGCTATTCATAAGTTGATTTCAACATTAAAATTATCAGTATCTTATATTATTTTAAATCTCACCTTAAGTTGGTAAGTACGAGTACATACGCATATATATCTAATTTAAAACTATAAATTAAATTACAGAAATTTTTTTTTATTTAAGTTGAAGCCTCGAGAACAGGGCCATTGGCTTGTATTACATACTTGAATTATTAAACTAAACAGTATAATTATTTAATATATTTCATAAATAATAAAATGTTTTTAATGGAATCTTCGCTGGTGTCCAGTGCGTCGAGAAAGGTGGCTCGGTTATGTCGAATTTTTGTCGGGTCTCTTAATTGTGTGTCTCTGCATTCTGTGGTACTGTGTATGATAGTAGTTGGATAATAGCATATTTTACACGTTCTTGGCAGCTCTCATTTCATGAGATGGGCATGTGTGTAGTGTGTATGACAATTCTGAAAAGGTTTAGTTATTATAATATTGATTAAAAGAAATCAAGATTAATTTTCGATTTCTAACTTTTTTTTACAATTTATAATATTATGTAAATAGTATTTTTTTTAACAACCACGACACATTAAACGGTCGCATATTTGATTAAAATATCAGCATGTTTTAGAATATTGACATTGTGGGCATATAACATAATATGACCAACCAGTGAGACAGTGGTTATATTGATTCCTGGTTTTTTTAATTAAAATAATAACATATAGAAGTGTGGTGTGAGTGTGTGATCATAATTTTTGTTTTCATAAGTAGGATACTTTTTTACATTTTTTTTTAAGAACTACCGATACCCATTGGATAAAATTAAAAAACATTTATTGTTAAGTTAATACGCTTATTAGTTTTACTATTATATAATTGTTGCGTATATTAAAAAATGCAGTAATTAATGTACACCGATTGTAAAGTATAACTCTTTATTATGTTTTATATAATATATAATAATAATTAATAATTGAGATCCGAGGCGGCCGTAATGCATATTATACGGGCTTGCGATCGACACGTCATGCAATAATCGTCGACTGACTACCTATTTCTAGGTAGTCGCTATAATAATATTATTATCGTCGCTCGCAAGTTATCGGAAATATATGTAATGATAAAACTTATTAGTAATTACGAACCCGACAATAATATTTATATTATTTAATTATAAAATAACATTTGAATAATATTTATTATAATACATAATAATGTTTAAATTTATAGTTACATAACTTATATTTCTAATATAATTTATTGTAATTGATGATTGAATAACTATTCTATCTAGACAGTGTTCTTTGCCTTAATTATACAATTAAAACCACGGAATATAGAACTTAAAATATTTTTTATTATACCTATTGGAAAAAATATTATATATGTATTTAAAACTATGGTGAATGTGTAACATAAAGGAGACCATTTAAAAAAGGGGGATCAAGATCTTTAAAACGGGTCACTAATGTGGGACATCTGGGTCAAATTTATTGTCATAAAAGTTACAAATATAACGATAGGGCTGGCAAGACTAAAACTGTAAGAACCAGAATATTAATTTGTCACTTATTATAATACCTCTTCAGTCCTCTCTACCAACCGCGTCAGTCGTTTTAATTAAAACGATTTTATACTATTTTTACATTTTTGAAATATTATAATATTAAAATTAAATTAAATGTATACCAAGATAATGTGCATCTAAAATATACAATCAAAGTGCTCTTTGCTGTATAAAATTATTCAAAAGGTCGGGACCAATTTCTGGACGTGTTATTTCGCGCCTGAGCTAAGTAATAAATTACATTATTTTAAACGTGATATTAGACATGATTTGAAATAAGACAAAATAAGCTATGTTTATTTTTTGTTAATTTGTTCCAAATATATCTCCGATCTTTAATGAAAAAAATTTAAATACTGTCTCGTAAAATTGTATTGTTAGTGTAAGAAATAAATATTCTGTTATAGCTAGGACGTATAACGCATATTGAAATAACCTAGACTAATTAATATATTAGATCTCTGTATAATTTTATTATAATATGGATAAAGGTTAACAATACTATAATAATTCAAAAAGTCGGGTTAAATTAAAATTAATTATCCTACTACTAAAATAATAAATACTCAGTAAATTATTAAAATGAGATATTCATTTATTAACTTCCTAATGTATAATAATATATAAATTGTATTATAGAACGTTTATTTTATTTTTGATTCTATTTTAAATTCCGGATAAGTTGTTATACCTATGAATATTATTTTACAAATATTTAGTCTTCAAAAGGTTATAAAGTTATACAATATTATAGCCTAATAGATTGAATGATAAGTACCCATATAATATTTATATCAGAAATCAGAATGGTGAAAATATAAGTGTATCTCTGTACAACATTGGTTAAATTTGACAATGAAATATCACTTTATTTTATATTTTATATTTTTTTGTTTAGTATTAGGTATTTATCACTGAAATCTTTAAAAAAATGTATAATATATTTCATGTTAGCTACAGTGTTATCAAAACAAGAATTATTTTTTTAGTTTTGAATCAGTTTTACGATTCCATTCGTATATTATTCCATGTCCAGACCAAATAATATAAATATCTATTTGATGGCGTGAGTGAAACAATATATTATTTTGAAACGTGTACCTTTATTCGGATGAATCCCATCGGGAGGACATAAATTGCGTAGAGTCTACTTCAGGAAGTAACCATGCAGCGATTTCTGCTCAAAACCACTATAGCTGGTGGCAAATTCAACAACTTTAATAGTGCTCTGTAGTATTTTGTTAAACGTCTCTTGTACACGCCATGTTCTACGCCTAGTAATTTTAGAGTGTTTCAATGGGACATTAAATATTTTAGACCAACATTGCTTGTTTATAAATAATGTGACAAGTGAAGTCTTTAAAATGTGCTACATATAGATAGCTTGCCAATTCTACATTAAATATTTCTAAATCTTTCATAAATAACTTTACTGAAAAACTATTTTGTGTTTTCAAATTAAATTATTGAGGTATTAACATTTAATTTAAAATATCTTGTTTTAATTTCTGGTAAAGTTACACCAAATGGGCACATTTATATTCAGTTACCAGCTCATATGCATTTTTTATAGCTGATTCAAAGTGTGCAATTTTTATAAAAAAATTGTTCAGCTAAAAGTGAAACATAAGTAATTGAAAAAAATGTCTGTTATTTTCTCCTTTATGCTTGAATTATTGAATTGTAACTTGGTGTTTCATAATATGTACCACACGATATACTTATAGGTATACAATAATATACATGTTGCAACATTATATATATTATCATAATAATATCCTAATTTTTAATTATATTACATTATTACAATAGGTATAAATTATTAATATATAGCGTCCATTAGTTTTTTTTAAGTTTTACATTATATTAATTAATCGCAATTTTAATATTTAAAGCTCTTCGACTATTAAGTCTATTCTTTCTTATTTTAATATCGAAGATACCTGTGATCGATCGTCATTCGATTATAATATGTAGCATAATGATTATTATATTTTATAGGTATATTAATATTATTATTATATCGAATGTAGTATATACTATGTAACAAAATATTTAAGTGTTGAAAAATTATATTTGTGGTGGACAATGTAAAGTTGACGGAATGTATGATTTAAAAAATAGTGAATGATTTATATTAATATTATTTATTATGTCAAACGAATTTTAACTAAGTAGTTTTTATTACCTAGTGGTATTATTACTTGGATAGACACAAATATTATTTCCACTTGGGTATATTATTCATCTAAGTCACTGGTTCCCAACCTATGGTCCGTGGACCACCGGTGGTCCGCGAGACATCGTGAGGTGGTCCGCGAGCCATACCTACAAAATTTAAAAATATTTCATTTTTCCTTTGGGGCGTGATGCAAAATTTGTTACTGTTTTTTCTCGACTTCCAACGAAGAAGGTAGTAACTCATTGGCGATTCCGAAGGCGTTTATTTATAAATTTATATTACATAATAATAAAAAAAAAAAAAAGGCGGGTAAGTCGTGGATGTCGCTCTGCTGTACAGTAGGTTACAAGTGGGTTACTGTAATGGATGGAATTAAATTTGAATCCAATGATATTATATCATTGTATACGAAAAACGATTCTGAACGGAGATGATTTGTCAGTCTAGGATATATTATTTTTAAAGAAAAACTTATGGAGAACCTTGTACCAAATTTTAAAAACTTAGTTATAAAAGAAAAAATTTTTACGATTTTTCAACCACTAAATTACTTGCAAATTTTCGCAATTTTGACATATTTCGTATAAATTTGAACTTTAAATGCTTATAAATAAAAATTGTG
>NC_042494.1:159511355-159544825 GCF_005508785.2 Acyrthosiphon pisum
AAAAAAAAAAAAAAAAAACACACATCATTGTAAAATCAATACATTCATCACTTCGTTCAGAATCTAAAAAAGGTCTTCCTAGTTTTTGTAAAATTGATGTGGTCCGTGACCTAAAAAATATTGTCGAGGTGGTCCGTGGTGGTAAAAAGGTTGGGAACCACTGATCTAAGTAAACTGTCTACATTATACTATTATGTATTGGATCAAAAACAATTTTCATTTGACCTATGTATTATTTCTATGATTTCTATTGTGATTATTCGAAAAAAGTGGTATAACCGATTGTCACAGATTTAGGGAGAACGAGCAAATTTGTGCAAAAAATAATATTAAAACACACGCGATACCTCGTTAAAGAAGACTCGTGGTTTATTTGTTATTATTTTGTAATATTAAATCCATAAACAATTTTAAGCTAAAATGGTCTCCTATCAAAATATTCTAGGAATACGCTGTACATTTTTTCTTTTATACTTTTACATTTGAACCTCTAATTATTTATGGTTTCTACGGAGTTCAACGTTTATATTGAAACTTAATAAGCTCCTCTATAATTAAGTGAAGAATATTTTTTCTGTTTTATAGTTTTAGATTCTGAATGGAACGATGAATGTATTGATTTTACAATGATGTGTGTTTTTTTATTTTTTTATTTTTTTATTTTTTTTTATTTTTTTTTAATTTTTTTTGTGTCTGTGACCACGATAAGTAGTTGAAATAATGCTACGATTTTCAACTTCAGTATCTTGTTCGATCAGAAAGTGAATATGGTTGGTGCATTGGGGAGGTCTAAAATTTAAATTTCTTAGTAGTTTTCAAAAGCGCCGGGAAAAACAAAAGAAAAATTAAGGAAAAACGGGAATTTTTACGCAAAATCTGTTAACGAGAAAATTGATTTTGGTTTTTGGTGTAACTTTAAAACAAATGACCGTACATACGTGAAATTTTCACTGGTTGTTTATATTTTCATTTTCTATAACTGATACAATTTTCAAAATATTTTGATTTATTTTGAACCATTTAAGGACATTTTCAGTTTCCAATTCTTATTAATTTTTTTTTTCTATGAATGTCAGAAACATTTTATTTGTTGGTTAAAAAAGTTTGAAAATTTAAAAGAAGGTATTATATTGTTTCAAAGACAGATGAAAAAAATTAAAAATCCATAGACACAATTTTTTTTTATAAGGATCTAAAGTTCAAATATTGACAAAATACGTAAAAATGACGAAAATGTGCAAATTATTTTGAGTTAGAAATTCATGAAAAATTTTCTTTTTAAATCTAAAATTTGAAAATATAATACAAAATTCTTCATAACTTTTGCTACCTTTTTTAAAAAAAAATGTCTACAAAAAAGTCAAATTAAATTTTTATGAGCGTTTGAAATTCATATTTTTACAACATTTTTACTCGATTTCTCATGTGACGATTTTCTTATTTAATTGTAATTAAAAAACGAATGACTGTAGATATTTGAAAATTTAACTGAATGTTTATATCAGCATTTTCTATATACGATAAAATTTTGAAAATAATTTGACTCTTTTTGAGATGTTAACGAACATTGTCACTTTTAAATTTTTTTAGTTTTTTTTTTCTATAAATAAAATATAAAGTTTTATCTGTGGGACAAAAAGTGTAAAAAATTAATACAAGGCTCCTGATATATTGTTACAACAGAAGTTGAAAAATATTAAAAATACATATGCACAATTTTTTTTATAAGCATTTTAAGATCGAAATTTGACAAAATGTATGCAATTTAAAATTGAATAATTATTTTGTAGTTAATAATTTATAAAATGTTCAACTTTTATATCTAAGACTTGAAAATTTAAAACAAGATTCCATGTAAGTAGCTAATATTGTTACCAAAAAAATCTAAAAAATACATAAACATAGTTTATTTTTATAGTCATTTTAATTTCAAATTTAGACGAAATTACATATTATAAAACCTAGAATAACTATTTTAGTTATTTTTTTGTGATTGTATAATATTATTCGTGGGTACTTGAAACTTCTAAAGTATAATATTATATATCTATGATAATATCACACTATCACGGTTTGTTGTTGATGTATAACGCGTTATAAGTACCTAATAGATATTGTAATATGATTAATTTGGAATTTATTATAGGTACCTGTTATAGGTCAATTTTTTTTAATACCATAGATAAGTATATAATATGTCTTATACCTAGACTGACATACCGTCTCTGCTCAGAATCGTTTTTCTTATACAATGATATTATATCATTGAATTCAAATTTAATACATCCATTATACAGTGACCCACTTGTAATCTACTGTACAGCAGAGCGACATCCACTTATTCACCTTTTTTCCCCTTTAATATTGAACAAAGTTATAAAGTTATTTAAATAAAGTTAACTAACTAAAAAAGTACTTGTTTGAATTTGAATTTTGATACGTCATAACTTTTATAAAAAATTATCTAATATATTATAATTTACAGTAGAAAAGGGGAGTTCTCATTTGAAAATTGGATGTTTGTATATTCACTTTGTAACTTGTATAATAAATCTAAAAAACTTGAAAATTTAGTCTTGAAGTATATTTAATGATTCCCAAATTGAGATTTTGAATAACTTAATTATTGAAGAAAAAAGGGTGGTTAGCATGTTTTATGAATAACTCAGTATATTATAATTGCTCACCAATTATATAACTATTGGAAACAAAATAATATGCTAAGAGATTGTATTATTTAAAATAATAATATATGTTGGATGTATTTTTTGTATATGTAACTACACAGCGTTTTTGAGAAAAATTGATTTATATAATATTCCAAAGGTTCTACCAAAACTCGGTTGATACTTGCACCATATGATCTTATTGTTATACAATAGCATGCGTATACCATAATATTATTTCTCGTCGGGTTGTTATTGGGATACTCAACATGGATTCGATGTACACTGAATATTTGTATATAGGTCAATTTTTTTTAACACCATAGATAAGTATATAATATGTCTTATACCTTGACTGACATACCGTCTCCGCTCAGAATCGTTTTTCTTATACAGTGATATTATATCTTTGAATTCAAATTTATTACTATCCATTATACAGTGACCCACTTGTAACTTACTGTACAGCAGAGCTACATCCACTTACCCACCTTTTTTTCATTGTTGTTTTCCATATTGCATTACACATCTCTATTTAAATATTATCAACGGATTATTTTTTTAATTTTTTACACTATTATATAGTACTATAGTATATAAAGGTCAAAATTAGTCTCGATTCCGCTAATAATTTATTCAATCAAAACGTTTATCTAAAATATAATAATTGGGTTTTTGATTTTCTAGTATAATTTTTAGTTTAAATTGTGTAAGTACATTATAAGCTCGTTGAAAGTTGATAGTTATTCTTTTTCAAATCAACTATAGTATGATAATATTAACATAGTTATAATATTTTGAATTGTACCTACACAGTATTTGTATTAGGTGTTGAAATGTGACATTAAATCATGCAGAATTTAAACTGTCACGAGGAACAAAGGCTGAATGAATGTTGAGTTGAATATGGTCTTATTTATATTTTCAATAAACCATTGAATGATGGATTTCTAAAATGACAGCATGGAAATAATAAATTGATAAATTATTAAGGTAGAATATTCCGTAACAAATCCAACAGCTATTACAGGGGTAATTTTTGATTCTCGTAATCGTGATTCCCACCAATCGTCTGCATAAATACAAGATCATCGACGACGCTTTTCAAATTAATGTTCTTAGATATATAATAGATTTATACAAAGAAAAAAAAATTGAGAATATAAAAGCATGTAACGCATGCAATAGTATTTTAAATTAACCGATGGAATCTCTGATGTATAGTAAGATTTGAGTGTACCTCATCATTGAATACCTATAGGTCACCACTTAATTAGATGTGTTCAATTTTTACCAAACCAATAAATCAACTAAATCCAATTTTATACCAGAAACCACCCTTAAAAAAATTATTTCAAGCATTTTTAGTGCTCGAAAAGAGATGACTGACACTTGAAAAAAAGAACACATAGGTAATAATTACCTATACTACAATTATTTTAAAAGAAATACACTCATCACTCCGCTCAGAATCGCACGCTAAGGTATGTTTTCAACCGTTGTGAGTATAACATAATATCTAAAAGGAGGCGTATGATAAGGTAATTTCTATATTATTATTACTATGCTGCAGAACTCGTCGGGATGGAGTATGAAATCCAAAAGAAACCCATCTAACGTGTACGCAATATATATGTATGGGTGTATATATATATATTATATACATTTAATATGTAGGTAGCTGAATGATGAAATGAATACATAAAAGGTCGTCGTCGAATTGCATTTCGAAAACCCACTGTTCATCTTTTGTATGTCCACTGGTGTACCCATCCGCGGTTTATACCTATATATTATACACATGTTACAACTGCTTTTCGTTTTAGTGGTACGCCGCGTGCAGGTATGCATATATATATATAAATTATTATATATACACTAAACTTGTATACGAAATCGAGCAGCCCGCATATATTCCCTCGAATAGAAAAAAATAAAATAAAACATTTATGTTTTTACCCCCGGATATGTTCAGGTGGAAAAATCCGGTTATACGCGACCGAGAAAATTCAATTTCTAACACTATATGTATTTGTACACATACCATACCGACGCGGACGGGAAAGACTATTATATGATCGAGGTGTGAGCAGCGGGGCAAAGGAAAACACGGGCGACTGGCCCGAGGGTGGGTCGGGGTATGTGACGGGGTGGATTGTGGTGTTAAAATAAAAGTTACCCCGGTGGTTAGTTATTTATGTGTTTATTTCGTTTGCGCGCGGGGCGGCAGTTCGATCGGCAGCAGCGCCAGAAAAATAACAAATATACACGAATTGTAATAGCGTTGGCAGTATTTTTTTATTTTAAAACATCGGGAACGATTGTAATATTAATCTTAAATTGTTATAATATTATTATAACATTTGAAGATATTATATTCGTGGACGTGCCATTGGTGATGGTGTAGGGGTGGGCGCCGAGGAGGGGCCGTATAATTATATGCGTGCATTGTTATTTGATTTTAGTGTTTTTACAATTATTTTGAAATTATTTTTTCATGAAGTACCTATAGTTAATAATATGATAACATGGTCAAACCCATTGTTATTATACCGTTATCTCTTATTATTGACTTCTAGTTACAAAATAAAATATCTGCCTAAAGTGTAAGACTGTAGTCGACATTAAACACGTTATTTTTTCTCACTAGCGAATCCCCTTCCCCCTTCCCAGCAATAAGAAAGATCTAGTAGATACACCACCGGGACGTGCGCGGTGTATGATGATAATAATAATTATAATACACATCGAGATATTTGGTGCGTGCGTAGTTCAGATCACAAACGATGGAGGTACATAGATAAAGGTACAGTGTCCAGAAAGTTTCAATGCCCTTACACGAGGTTTGCGGACGCGAGGATCACACGCACATTATCACCACAACATAACGGCAAACGATCGGAGATAACAATAATACTAATTGCGGCTAAAACATAATTATATAGGTATATAGGTTCACTTTGATCGGAAAACTTTTAGCGTTTAGTCGTCACCTCTCGCCACTTCGTGGTGTAATTCACTCGTGTGTACTATTACGATGAGGTTGTTTCATTTCAATCTTTACACACGAATTCTTGTGTTACTTTTAACAAAAACTGTGAGTCTGTGACAACCCTTATTTTTGATTTCGTTCCTATATTAGAGCCCACTATTTTCTACGATAACCTGATATTATAATAAATGTATGGATTATTAAAACATCATATAAATTATATAGTTATTTGCCATATTTTATTAGCATTTAATGTTTGTAGAAGTCTCGGATAAAAAATCTGTTTTTTTTCACAATATCGTATAGGTAGGTACATGATTTACGACTATAGGTATATAAAATTTGATTTTAGAAACAATCACGATGTATACGTTAGATCAAAAGAAACTTTAATCATTGCGTGTTTTCTTAATGGCATGTTATGACGTAGGCAGATGACTCCCGTTTCCTGGTACAAATTGAGGATTTCCAAACTTTCTATACACATGAACTCGCGAGAGCGCCCACACACACACACACACACACATTCAGTACCACGACCGGAGTTTTGTTTTTGGGCAATCGCAATATTTCAGGAGGTAAAAAAAAAAAAACATCACCGGATGTATGGCGAGATTCGTCGACTCACCCCTTCCCCTCGACCCACTAAACGTCCACAGACGGATTGTCCGTTCAAATGGCCGAAAATAGTACGAGCATGTATATAGTACCTGACCTTTAAAGAGAACGAGTGTTTCCGGCGGATAAATGTTCGAAAACGTGGAAAATAAATTGCGCGTTTCCTCGGCATTTCACGGACGGAGTTTTCGATTCCGCTGCAGTATTATTCGTTTTATGTCCAAAACTGGTATGTTGTTGCGTTTGCGTGTATTTTTTTTTTTAAACAATCCAATTTATCTACTGAGTGTTACCTATGTATTTGCTATATTTGTATGAAAGAATGATTTTGAATAATAAAAGTGTTAGCATATTATGATAGTTTGTAATTGCGTCGGTTTGTGTTTGTCGTTTTTATGGTATTCAATGGCACTGTAAGTGGCCGTATAAAAAAATTAATAAATATTAAATTAAAAAAAGTAGATGTCGCTCTGCTGTACAGTATATTACAAGTGGGTCATCGTATAATGGTTGTATTAGACTTTAATTCAATGATATAATATCATTGTATAAGAAAAACGATTCTGAGCGGAGACGGTTTGTCAGTCTGGATATTTTATATTTTGTTATTATTTATTTTATCATGTAAGTTGAATTAATATTAAAATATTATAATTTTTTATTCGTTTCTATGGTGATAAACAAAGCGTTAGAAATTAAAATCCCATTTTTAGCGTTTTTTCGTAATTTTCCGGTGGTTTTTCCCGTGGCATTAAATAACTATTGATAAAATCGAAAAATGACCTCTCTAAAGTACCATATTGATCCAATTTGCTAAAATATAAGGTACTATATGTTGAAATCGAGTCACTCCTTCTGGAAGAAATTTTGTATACAGGATATAAAAATAAAAAAAAAAATAAAAATCCGCTCAGAATCTAAAAACATAAGCAATTTAAAATTGAAGACATTTTTTGGCATCGTTCAATTAATCTTATAATGATGATCCATTGTTAATAAATATCTGTATAAAACATTGTGTTCTTGGAAATAAAAGATAAATAATCATATTGTTTTATTTTATCATACATATTTCTACACTAAGGTGTATATTTTAAGCTAAGGTTTTATATAAACACTTTACTCATTCGATGGATTGAATAACGGACGTGCAGGACGTTCTTACTCGGATCTGCATTTGATTAGATGTATAATAAATTGACAGTTTTCACATTTTTTTCAGCTTGCTGCTCGATTTTTAAAAAAATAAATAACATTATTCATAGAAGCAGTTTTCGATCGATATGGATTTCTGGTTTATGGATTAAACACTAATCGTTTAATTAAAGTTAACTCGAATAGTTTTTTTCTCGAATTCTTCAATTCGGGTGAACAATGGGGTAGTTTAGATAAAACCGCGCACATAGGGGGCTATCGACTGAATTTCTTGGATTATCTGCTCCCTATACACTGAACCTATATAGTAGTGGGTGAAACAATTGCTTATACTACGACACAAGATGAAGTTTCTTACTCACAAATCTTTGATGACAATTAATTAATATTATGAATATCGAATACAACAATTTGGAACACTCAAATAATTAATTTTAATCATTTTGTTGCACATGATAATTATTAAGAAGATAACAATATGAGGATTAACTGGTTATTTTTTTTTTCTGAATTTTTCGGCGAATCAAGTATATTATACAATATTAATAATAAATATTATATATTATAATGTCAGAATTTTAAAATTATAATATTTTCACACATTCAAAACATTATACAATATTATATATTTTAAATAAAACAAATGTCTACTCCAGTTATTATACTGGAGTTATTGTACAGTTATTGTACAGTTATTGTACATTATTTTTTTTTTTGCGTCTACTTGATCTATACATTTATGGTTACCATGATGTTCCAAAATATTCATACTATGCCAGATGTTATTATTGTTATACCCAGCAATAAGGTTTAAAATTATAAATATTCAATTCCATAATAATATAATATGTATATTTTTTTTTGAAATTTCACCGAAAGCCTCATTCTGGAACTGGAAAGGTTGTAGGCGGGAGGTGCTCAAGTTTAAAAAATAAATTAAACGAAGTAAGTTATTTGATTCCTATTATTCATACAATAATGATTATCATAATATAATTGAGTTATAATCTTTTTTTAACAGTTAACGATGGTATTATTAATTTTATACTGTTGGTATTATTTTTTAAATTATTTTTTCTCTTATATTTTCATGCGTATTATTTAGATTGACAAAGTTTCAATAATTAAGTAAACACTTCTGTTTTTCTTTATCCTTTCGTTCTTCTGTTTCTCATTCTCCACGGGATTATGATATACTCGCACTACTCACTCTAAGAATTTATGTCACTGTTACAGCTGCACCCGTTCACTGTTCACTGTCTCGAATTATACTACAGACAATAGTCCATCATTTTGTCACACTACTGCTTTACAATATAATGTACTTTTTGTTGTAACTATAATATATAATCGATATTTTCATTAGAATTCTACGTGAGCTATTCCACTTCTAGTTACAGTTCCTCTTAGACTTCTCTCAAGAACTGGTTAACACAAATATTTACAGTTAGATGTAAAATAATAATCGAATTAAGCTACAATAAGTTTATGATTTTTAAATTCAGAATACATGGTGATTTACCAAGCATGCTATTACCCCTATTTTTAGCTTTAATAATAAATGTATTTAAATTCTGATTTATTGAATTTTCTTGTATACTTTAAGACCATAATATCTTTAAATTCTTGGAATTTTTCATACTACTTAAAAAGTATTCTGTGGTGATGTAAACTTCTTTTTTTAAAACTAGAACCACCTTGTTAATACTGTAAATTATTTAGTGGATAATTTTTCTCAACAATTTGAAGTACCTACCTATTAAAATCAAAATTCAAATGAGTCATAGTTAATACTCGATAACTTTGTGTACTGAAGATAATCAAGTCTATGACAATGAGCTTGGAACATATGGCTATATGGGCCACAAAGACTGTATAGTAATTGAAACACTTTTAGTAAATTTTAGTGATTTATATATATTTATTAATCAATCAAAATTTATAGTTTATAAAAATTAAAAATAGTCCAAGTACCTATAATAAATATTAGATCCAATATATTACATAATTTATATTACATTACTATTTTATGACTATTGTATGCCCATATTTTAGGATTATTATCCTTAATTTAAACATTTTAATAACCGGAAAACTGTCATTCAAATTATATACATCAACATTTTTCAAAAAAATATCCGCTGAATGATTTACATTAAAAAATGGGGATTCTCATTTAAAAAGTAGAAGTTTGAATCACCGTAGAACGTTTCTATTAAATACTACGATAAATCTAAAAAATTTAAAAATTATGAGCTTTAATAGTATATTATTTAAAAAATCTGAATATCAAAATTTGAATACATTTATTACTAAATGAAAAAAATGTGGGTAAGCATGCTTGGGGAATCAACCTGTATATTATTAATTAAATTTTAAAAATAATTGACAATTTACCTGTTATAAATGAGTGATTTTAGTAATACAGTTAATATTATAATTATTATTATATTAGCTGCATCTGTACTTCTTACCAGATAACCAACTGAAATATCAGTCTGATTGAATGATATTATTTCAAACCAAATCATATTATAAAAATAGATATAGCTCTTTAGTTTTGATAAAAATAATATTTAAAAAAATATAAAAATACTTTATTTAGCCATGTAAAACAAGACAACATATTAACACTTCGCCTATTGTATGTCTTCTCACACTGACTATAAATATTTTTTTTAATTAAAAAAATAATAATAACGTTTGCCGAAGTGATATAATATGTTATTTAATTAAAATGTAAAACCTACGTATGTTATTATTATGGTTTTATACTATATTTATCAATAATTACGACTATACACGAGTTATTTTGCATTAAATTAGAAAACATTAGTTATGGTAAAACTTAGGAAAACTTAGGTTCTCTAATAATTTACATTACGCTTCAAAATAAGCTAATCAAATTTGACCATAATATTATTGTAAATTATAATATCATGATAATATTTGATATATTATTATAGTAACACAAAGAACAAAATCCGCACAGAACTTCCGTAATTTTTGTGTATTCAATAAAATTGCAATACGAAGATTATATTATCAATAAATTGTTTACCTACTATAATAATATTAACAGCTGTATACTGTATATAATATAATTTATATAATTTCGACATATTTAATCGTCGTGTAACAACAATTATCGATAATTTATTATTTGCTTCTACTACCAATCTATAAAGTTAATATAATAATATGTTTTGTCTTAAAATTGTGTTATAATAATTATTATAATGAAAATATAGCGCTGTAGCGTTAAATAAGGCATAGTTTAAAAACGATTTTATCACAATATTTTCATATGCGTACAAAAAATAAATAAAATAAATATGATTTTTACCAAGAATATTGCTAGACGCGAGTTTGGACATTTCGTTAAATTATACGGTGTAATTAAAACAAAACGCGATTAAATCGCTAATCATTAAATTAAAGATGGGCACTTTACGCCCGCTGCCTTTTGTGTCGAGGATCAACTCGAACCATTGATAATGTCGTGCCGGGTAGCGATGTTACTTTTCCTCTCAGAGAAAAAAATCATTTTAATCGCTCCGTCGCGTTGCTCAGAATTGTATGTGTCGTAGACTTTTTATAAATCGATAATTTTCTGAACGGTAAATTATTTAAATATCCCCCACCGGGAGCGATTTACATAATTTGTAGAAAAAAATAAGCTACGTTATACAAAATAATATATTAGTTAAAAGTCACGTGCTTTAGAGTTTTCTGAAAAATATAATATTTTTCATAACGTTGAGAGGGTTTTTTTATCTAATTTTTAGCGTCTTGTAACCATTAAACCGTTCGCATATCCTTACCGTGATAGCACTGCGCTGCAGTTGATTCGAACTACCCGGCGAGGTCTGTCTACAAAAAATTCCAAAATCGTCAACATCGATTTATTAACATGAAACTTACGCTCGGTGTATTATTTCAATTCAATTTAACCGGAGTACGTGCAAATGCACATAGGTAGGTACTTACTGCAATAAGTGCACTGGCAAGTGGAAAAATTGTAGTTAGGGTCCTACGTTATTGCTACGGTGCACGTTTAAATAAAATTAATGTAATTAAATCGATATAATATCTCGAAGAAAAATTAAGAAAAATGTCCGTCAATATTTCTACAGCACCGATCTGACGTTTGTAAAATTCAGAATGGGAAGCGCCTCATACGACTCGGGTATAGTGAAAATATTTATAACTTTCTTTGGTTTTTTTGGTTGTGTTAAATGATAATATGTAATATACCCAGGTTAAAATTTATTGAAAATTAAAAATTAAATGAAAGCATATATTATATATTATATAATATGTGTGTGATTGAAAAAAACTGAGTTCCCTCTGGGACACTTAACAACATTTTCATCCTACCGGCGAGTAGTGACCGTATACTGGGTTCTATATACGCGATGTTGTAAGGTTTTCTTTCAAAACTTTTCCATGCCTGTGTGACGCAAATTTATACGCGTTTTGTATATTATAATATTACTACTCGAGGAGAAATTTCAATCGTATTCTAATGTTGTCATAGATTCGTCGTTCGCCACGTCAAATCTCACCAAGTAACCTAGATTCAAGTAGGTACCTATCAATTTCACACGTCAAGTCTTACCTAGAGTTGTAAGCTTAGACAATTTTTTTTCATTGAAACTTTATTTGAAAATTTTAATTTTAATGTATTATTCTTAGTATAATTAATTTTTGTGGTTGTACAGTTGGCATCTTAGTTAAATTTGAATTATTTAATTAGGAATTAAACGACTTTAAAATTTAAATATGAACTAAAATAAATATTTATTCGTAGGTACCTACTGAAATTAAAATATAATTTTTTTAATAATAGATAAAAATGCACATTTATTACCGAGATAAATTTAATTGTATTTAGGATTTCCTATAAGTATTATATTTAATAGCATGATATTAAAATAGGTAAATGGTAATACAATTATTACACTGAGTTTTAAATAAAACTTTGTAGGTAAAAATATATACCTTAACTATATTATGTCAATGGCTTTATTTGTTAACAAATTAATGTAAACAATTTACATCACTATAGTTCTTACCGGGTCTTATGCAAACCGACAGATTTCATCGTCTCGGTTGCGTATTAAGTATAGGTACTATAATACTATTCGAATTAAATTCATTGTGGGTTTATTGTACATAAATCATGGACTTTAAGATCCGAATCTAACAAGTTCGAAGTTTTTACCGCAGAGTAGTCAAACTGATTTCCAAATCCGAAACGCGCCAGTGGTATACACAATATTATATTGGTGTTAATCACGAGGTTAACGTGTTGGACGATTCTGGTTCCAAACGATCGTGTGCTCGGGCAGTATTTGGTATTTGTACCTAAGTGTTTGGCACATTGTTGTAGTAATACACTTTAGCGTCACTTTTTACAACGCGAGTGATTTAAAACGTGGACGGAGTTTAGTCGCATGCAACTGTTTAAACCAACATGCAATGGCATACTTAATTATTATTATTTTTTTTTTATAAAATGTGGACCCTTTTGTATCCATTATTGTACATAATATATGTGTATGCAAGTGTGTGTGTATGTGTAAAAAATGTATTCCCTAGCAAAATACATTGTTGGACAAAAGCAAATACTGCGTAGTGTATAATATTATAATTTTTGAATTTTGATTCACTGTTCGTACTTATGTTTATTTTTGTACACATCATATTATTATAAAGTGTGTTATAATGGATTTAATTTGTACGTGCCAAAGTTCAAAAATCTTTTAGTAATATTAATATTACGGCTATAATTTAAGTAAATTTATTTACATTAAATATTATATTATGAGCTACAATCGTCTGATTTTATAAGAAAAAAAATGTGTGGTAACAGGGTCTTCTAAATCTTGTGGGAAGAAAATGGTGGGTATAACTTTAGTTCTTAACATAATCCCCACTATTATTGTCACTTTAATTTTAGAAAACCATGTAGACCATACCAACTATTATTAAACCGTAATACATACGTACTGTATAGTATGTTACATAAAAAGGTACTCGTTAAAGTATGCCAACTACATAAAAAATGCTACTCACCTCGTAAATTGATTCTGTTAATTTTATCACCTACAAAACATTAGTAATCCTAAATGTGATATTTTTGCTTGCTTATAAATTTATTATGTTCAGAAAATATTTAAGTATTGCATCGTCTAAATTATAATATACTATAGATTTTATTATTAGTTTTTATTAGTTGTATCAGCGTCTATTCGTTCGGACATTCGGTGGAATAATCAACATTATGGCTTTATATTTATTTATACATTTTTCCAAATTTCTGAACACGTAGGTAGGTTATAATAATAATACGAAACAAATACTTAATTATAAAATGCTTAAGATTAAGGTACTAAGTTATTTAATATTTTTTCTAATATATATTAGAATTTTAAATTGCATAATAAATACGTAGGTAGGTAAGTATAGGTATTAGGTAGCATATTTTATCATACAATTTTGTTAAACAGCGTAGATAACATAGTTTAGGATTGCCCATAAAAAATATAAATACATTTTACAAACTAAATCAAAATCATTTTAGGTAGAAGAGTAGAAGACCTACGCATTAATGGAAAGAAGTTGTTAAAAAAAATAATGAAAAATAATAAACAAAACGGGAGAAAAAAACAATTGTGCGATGTTTACACTTGTTTTAAAACTGATACCATAACTTTAGTCGAACGAAGAATAAACAACTTAAAAATAACCATTTTTTTACTCGGTAAACTATCGTCCATGTTCAGTATATATATCACTCAATATCAGAGAAAATTAACGATCTAATCAAATACAGTTACCGGCTCTTGTCTATACGTCATATTATACTCATTATATTAAGTGTCGTTAAAATGGAATATGACTATAAATACGTAGGTACTTAAAAGGCACATTTATGATTTTTGTGTTATCTTCTCGTAAAGCGTAGGACATCACTTCGCTTTGGATTTTCCGCACTCCGTCCGAAAAAAAAATGTTAAGTAAAATATAAAATGTTATTGCCGCGCGGTATGATGTATTCTATCTAATGTGGTTTTTATTTTAGTGCGTTGATACAATTTTACCTTCTACGTGGAAGAATCAAAACGAAAAACCTTTCGACGTTTGTGAATTGCAACTCTGTTCAGTGAACAGTCTTATTTTTAATTAGAATGCTGCTCGGTGTGTTTAAATGGGAGTAGGTACTATTTATTTTTTTCTACTTCCCATTTGGCGTCGTAGGACTCCGCCGGTTAGAGACGGTCCAATTTAACAGCGTTTGCATTTCTTCACACGTTACAAAGCACATCCAGTTAATTTAGCTGGTAAAATCGGTTAATTCGAAAACGGCCTTGGACATCGCCGGGTAATCTGTAGCCCAGATTATTGTCGTGTACACGTCTTGGACTTCGGGCCAAGTGCGTTCCCTTATAATCAAGAGAGGATAGTGCAGGTGGCCAAGGAGATAATAATATCATCATGATAAGTTCGAGGAGGTTGTTTCTACTTTTTTTTTTAGTGCGTATCGGTTCAAGATTCACAAAGAATATTATTTATGTTTTTGACGTGTACGAAATCACATTTGTAGCTAAAATAAAGACAAAATTATTATTTTTATATTTCAAGCATTTTCGGGTAGTGAGTAGTGACCCAATTATTACAAAAGGTGTAAATTGTACATGCATATATATAATATATGTACAAGTCAATAGGACAATTTTATGTACACATTAGTTAATTAAAATAGAAGGAAGTGTTCACATTGGTGCGGTACCTTATAAATTTGTAGAGATTTCGTTTATCTTGCAAGAGCTGCCATGCATGTGAAAACTTATTTTTAAGGTCAGAATGAGCACGAATCAGAAATCATTTCTAGACGACGCCTGAGTATCAGACGAGTTCTTACATGGTTATTTCGCATAGTGCCGATATCTATAACATTTTTAATATACACGGCAAATAATTTTACATGATATTCCACGTCATTGATCGTTAAGGCCCGAGGGCCTTACTATAATATTATATTTGGTCCGTTGATAAGTTTCTGACGTACGAACATTGATCGGGAAACTTGATGGTCAAATTATTTTTGTATTAGAAACGATTAAATCAATTTAACAATAATATGATAACATGAAAAATACGATAACGTGCAAGCAAGTGAATTAATTATCTATGTAACTAGTTAGTCGATTCGGAGAAGTAGGTACTTTAGTATTTATATCGGTTAGTATAGGTTAGTAGGTACCACTGTGGTGTGCAGTAGGTTTCGAGTGGGTCACTATAATACTAAGGGCGGGTTGCATAAATGCAACCCACCCTAAATGTATTAAGTTGTAGTTCAATGGTATAAAATAATTTCATACGATGAAAACGATTCTGTACGACGGTCTGTCAGTCTACATTATTAAAAGTAGATATAAGTATTTTATGATTTTATACTATCGATATTAAAGTAATTTTTTTACTATTAGTACTTAATATATAGGGTGGTCAGATATACAGTTTTATACAGGAAAGTTCTATATTTTAAAAGTCTGACCCGTTGTCTCGACAAAAACTTTTAGGGCGCTTCGATGTCCGTTTTTAAAAAATTGTTCCATTTTCATACGCATAATAAATAAACACCCGCGGTATTATAGATGACAAAGATGCATCAAATTCTACCAGTGGTTAAGCATATTGTCATAATGATAACATTAGGTAGGTATGTAAATACTAAAAGCTAAAAAGGTCTTTTTTAATTTATTTTTAACCTTGAGTTATATTTGTTAAAGAATTTTTTATTCAATGATATGTTGTTTGCTTTTGGTAAGTATAAAACAATTTGTATTTTTTGTTTTATATCTAGTCAGTGGTCATCCTAAATTAATAATGTAATATAATAGGTAGGATTTCTCTGCAGGCAAAATCGCTGGTTGAGGCTTATCATGTATAATAATGCGCGTTTTCCTGCAGTAACCCAAAATATAGTGTCTGTGTATCCACGGCAACCATATTCTGTAAGTAATATATACGTGTTCTAAAATACAAAAATATTATAATACAATATAGGTAGGTATAATCTAGTAATATAGATTAGTTTAAGCCTAGGGTGCAGAGGATTTTTTTTTTTTTTTTGGGGGGGGGGGGGGGTGGAAGGCAAAATAAAATTATTTTTCTATAAGTAGTAATAGTAATTATTTTTATGGCTTAGGAATATTAAAGGTCAGCCAATCATTTGGGAGGGGGTTAAGCTCGTTAGCCCCCTTTCTTTTAGCACCATAATATGTTTATATTATCATACAAAACCATTTCTTTGATACCTATAAAACCTTAATGTACGCAGTAGATTAGAAAAAAAATTGTTTTTTTCATAGTTTGAATTTATTCTGTTATTAAACGTATACTGTTATTAATTATTATTAATAATTGATCACTGTTGATGATATGTTTATAGTTACTAATCAATACATATGCAAAAAATTAATTTCAATCAGTGTTGAATGCTTTTATACCAGATAAAAAAATTGTTTGCGAATTTAATTTTTATAAAATAGTTCTGTTTAATATATCTTCCACTTACCAGTAATAATTTTAGTATGAAGAAAATAATATTAGTGTGCAAATTGAACGAAGCGTAAATTCATTTATTTCGTCTTCCAAGTATTAATACATATTATTATAATGTGTATATTATGATACTAAATATAATGCAAGCGTTTGATCATTATTATTTGATTAATGAAAATATATTCAATTTCTCCCAGTTTCAAATATAATCTCAATTTAAATACACACGCGATTATTAAAATTAATCCAGAACTAATAATTATTATTTTTTAATGGATTTCAGTCTGTGTGAAATGTGCAGTATAATGTGTATTATGTTATTATTGTAATACGAATTTGCGTTCGATTTTAATACTTCACAATAATATATATATTATTACATTTACTGCAATGATTACACTATAGCATAGTTTAAGACATAAAAAAATATAATATATGTAGTAGAGTAGTTGTGATTCGATTATGCCTGAGAGTTCAAAATGTTGATAATTTTTGAGTATCACTTACGTTGAATTGTTTATGTTATTTACTATACTCCTTTTCAAAAGAGAACATACAGCTTTCGCACATGTCAAATGATTCGATTGGTGCGGTGAAAACCACGTGATCACGGTAACAATGGAAAATTGGTGGGGGATGCGCACCGCCGGATATTAATTGGTCGCCGACTGGTATGTTCTCTTTTGAAACAGATTATAGATATAACGGGACGGAATCGATTGCAGCACTTACAGTATAGAATACTTCAGAATAGTATGACTTTTAGAACAATATAGAGACAATTTAAAGTTAAATAATGTTGGTACATTGATGTTACTTAATGTTTCATTCGAAAATTTTTCTACCCGTTCTAAATTTAAAATCTAAGATTATAACTTTTTTAGGTTAATTATTGCAAATAATAAAAAAAATGTATTTGTAGCTTTTTGTTTGGATTCATTTATTTCTAAAAAGAAAATCTTTAATCTAGGCTCCTATTTTTTTTTTGTATAAAATACAATTATTAAAACAATTTTCAATTTATTTCGCTTCCTAGTCGTCGTTATACACTGTCACCGATTTTTAAACGATTTTTATGTGAAAATAATCAATTATAATATTGTACATTTCGATAAATAATCAAAAACAAAACAAATCCCTTCACTGAAATACGTCTGTGTTTACGATGTCTTAAAATTATCTGTCAAAAACCATTTTATGAATTTTTAAAAGTTTAATATATTTATAAAAGTTGCATCAAGGAGGAATCGAAAGAACACTAACATAATGAATTTTTCATAGCCTAAAAGGAATACTCGTGTCTCATATATTTACTTCTAACTGACACGCTGACGCTGTATTAATAATACACTATTTCATTCGAATAAGCTTGAATATACAAAGCTAAGATATCATTTACATTATGATATTATGCAATATTAAAAGCCGTTTACATTAAAAGTGATATTTGTTTGACATAAAATACAGTAGGTATATCGAAGCTAAAATAAAAAATATTATACTGTTTATATAAAATAGAAATGGGGGAAGTTATCCAAATTCGTTATACCATGTATAGTATTCTAGGGGTAGGTGGGTAGTTAGTGAAACAAAGTAATAATATATTAATAGTAACTATTTCTGTAAAACGTTTATCTGACTGATATTTTCGTCGTTTGATTTATAACATGTATATCCATCGAATCTTTAGCGACGAATTCTCGAAGTGCGCTCGTTTATATTTTAATCACAATACAATATTTGAACTGAATACCTATAATATTAATTATTAAAATTATAACGTGAAATCGTATGTAATTTAGAATACTCGATGAACAAAATGGCGCCCATAAAACACCACAGTATTATACAGACAAAAATCATGAGAATAAACGACGATATAGTTCGCCAGTAAGTAATTGCACGCGGTAATTTAAAAAAATAAAAATTCACTCTAAAACAGAATGGCAGTGCGTGTCGCGATGACTTCAAAGCTGCAGCGCTCGGTTGTTCGTTTGATGTGCGTCCGTCGTCGTCTGTTTGTCACGACGGGGTGAAGACGCGCTCGACGAAACCGTCGTCGGACGAGGATGGCGGAAAAAAAATATCTTACGTTTTTTACTGGGCATATAGCTTTTTTTACCTCCGACGAATAAGACTATAATATATACAGACTGCGCAGGACGTATTACAGCTCTTGTTTTCATCCTCGCTATGCACCCTCACTCAGGGCCGGACTGGGCAGGCGGGATACCGGGAGTTTCCCGGTGGGTCGCTTATTTGAATTGGAAAGCTTGTACTCGTAGGAACGTTTTTTTTTTTAGCTTTATCGGTTAAGGCTCAACCTGTCGACAGACATAGACGCATTTTCTAATGCGATTGTATAAGAAAACTAGTTAGAATTAAGAAAATTCCTCAAAATAGATATGAAGAATGTATAAATTATCAAAAATAGATGCTTGTGTGTTGTGTCATATTATTGTCTTCGCCACGGACTAATATCTTAGTCCATCGTCTTCGTTAATCGGTAATCCCTACCTTATCTTAACCCACGTCTGCTCCGCCTAAAATGATTGACAATATTATCATCACACAAACTCTCACCTATTCCATTCTGGTGCCGCCGTAGTGGCTGAACTAAGGTATGATAATATGCTCGGTGGACACTATTTCGCAAAATAGCTCAAACCTTAACAAATTTCTTAATATGTATTAATGTGCATTCTGGAGTCTAAACATATATATTTTAAATAAAAATGATAAAATTTATTTGTACTAACCAATTTTTAATTTTTAAATTTTTTTATGATATTATGAAGTGTTCAAATTCTCAAAATAATATACGATAATTTTATATGAAAATATGTTTTTCTGGGTTGTTTTTATAGGTGGGCCTAAGTGGGCTGACTTTTTTTCATTTTCCCGGTAGAAATTTTTGACCCGGTCTGGCTCTGCCCTCACCACATATTATGTAGGTATTATAATATCCTCGAACCTTTCCCCAACTTTATAGTTTTTATTCGCGGTGAAAATAATATACTATTATATTATAATATCATAATAATAATGTAAAATTGTGACACGATATTATTATATCGGCTGCAGAAATCGCAAAACATTTTTCTGTATATTTCCAAATCGATTGACGACTGTACGGGATTTAACCCATTTCTATATTATGTAATGTAATATGTAGACACGCATTCACGCCACGCTTCCATTCGTTTTTTTCACCTTTCAAAAACCCATCGAGAACCGAAATTTAATCGCTTTTTTTTTCGAGAGACAGAGCACCTCTATACGCAGCCAGCACGAATTCGCGGTAAAAATAATATCGTCGTACTCCCCACACACACACACTTATACTATATATATTATGTGTGTGTGTGTGTGTGTGTTATACATTTTTATATTCCAAATAATATTTAAATCCCATTACGGCGTTGGGGTCGTAACGTTGCCGGTGGTTTTCGTCTTCGGGATTTTTCGATATTGGTTTATCGGTTACAACGGTGCCGAAATATCTCCTTCGGTGCGTTCTACACGACTATAAAATATACCTCTCGCTATGTACAGTGTAATGCCCGTAACCATACGAATATAATATTATACGCATTTTCAGTCAACGACGCAATGCGGACACGAGCGAACAATATAATATTATTATAGTCCGTCTTGAGTGGGCGGCGCACAATCGGATTTCCTCAATAAATAATTATATACAATGTACCTATATACGGTTTTCGACCGTCACATTTAACCATATCGCCAACATTATAATGAGTACATTATATAAGACTACGCGTGAGAATAGCAAAGAATACGTATATTATTACGACAATATGCGAAAAGATCAGCCGTGCACTTGACCTGAGTCTTTCACCTCGGACAAGTGATACATAACGATATCATGCTTGGGATGATTCTGTACCTATAACTGGGCCATTCTTGGACATATCAGTTTTAAAGAATGTATGTAATATCGATAATGCACAAGTCCTGATATTAAAATCATTATCAAAATGTGAGTGCTCGTAAACAGAATTCAACAAGTCAGTAATGATATTGTAGAATGCTCTAATAAATAATCTTTTACGACTCCTATAACGTTGTTGTTTTCGGAATAACCAAAATCGATTTTGTTGAAGACTGTTATCCGCACCACCAACCCTACCGTTCCCCCCCCCCCTAATGCAACCAAATGATAGTTTTTATTCATTGCGCTCTTTGGAAACGAGTTGTATGAAAATCGGATGAGATTTTCCGTACAAAATATGTTACCCCGCGAAGCATTAAATTCGGTCCAATATATTGAAAACGCGCTCCACTAAAGGATAATAATCATTTAGATTCTAGCTCGACTGAGATATAAAAACAATTTTAAAATTGTATTTCGCAAAGCGGTTTGAACACAATTTGGTTAGACACCTATTATTTATTTATTAAAAATCGTTTTACGTCATAGACATTACGCCAGCACTATACAATTTATTATTTAAAACTGAATTTGCATAATTGCAGGTATTGTATAATTCTTACTGTGAAAACGAAAAATTTCTAAGACATAAAACTCAAGTACAATTTTAGCACTGCAAAGTTTTCGATGTATATAGCAGTGAGTTAATTAATATTATGTGACTTTCTGAGCACTCATATTACACGAGAACATATTATTATAATAGAAAAAGCAAAACTCACATTCAAATGAATAGGTACCGCCAAGAATCCAAGATTAATTAATTGCATAGCTACCAAAGTCGCGATCAAAACACATTTCATTCGTGTGAGTCGATATTTTTGATAGGTCGTTGATTGATTTTACTCTGTCGGTAATAATTGCTTGTTTCGATACTTTGAGATTGAGACAATACAAATCCTCACCAGTCAACACAATATATATTTCAAAAATAAGTCGTATATTAGGTATAACATAATACGATATATCTTATATATAATGTATTATAATATACGATATATTATATATACCTGGTATATATAAAATATTTTGACTATTTTCAGAATATCATATTGCCCACTGACATTGACCGCTTAAAAATATCGCATATCATTCGCTAATAGGTAATAAATTGACGAACGCTTAAATATCAGCTGTCAATTATTTTCGTGCGCTCGAATGACGCGCAGTCACATACGTAATATCAGATTCAAATGGTGTCGTTAATTATTATGTGTCGTATAGTTATCAGCTGGAAAACCAAATTGAATTATTTGCCTCACTTATGAGTTTTCAACTTCATTATATTATAATTTTTGTTACCGGAGTCCTATAACGTACTATATTATTATTATGCGGCCGCAATTTGCGCAAATGCATTTTCGAGGATATTATATCCAGTGAAAACTGTCTAATATTGATGTTGGCTAATGGCTGATTGTTGATTGAATTTATTTAATGTCTAGTCGCTCATTACGAGAACCTACTCTGACTCGTTAGCTATGTATTATGCATAACACGACGTATAGGTACTATTTATTATGTATCGTAAAAAAACGGTGTGAATTTAAACATTTTTTTTAACTTTGTCGCTTTTTAAAACACTTTGTATGCGTATGCAGTTGTTAACGTCAAAGTTAAGCTATACATCAGTAAACAAGATTGTTTTAATTTGTTAGTAGGTACTTATTTTAAAATTAAATACTCCAAAAAAAATTGTTTTCTTATAACTTTTGTTAGGTGTTTTTAATTTCTAATGTTTGTATTTGGTTTTTTTCCCACCAGACAGACAGTGTTAAATAATTCAATACATTTTAGATTATAAATGTAAACGACTTTACATTTTGGTTTATTTAAAAAAAAAAAATAATATAAAATAGACCAACGTTTGTAAGACTTATTATACCTACGTAGGTATAGTCATAACAGGTGGGGAGAAATACTAAATACTTAACATAATTAAATGTCGTTGCCCGTTAGTACCTACTAATGTGCAATGTTTAGCTCTGTGAACGTTTAATATTCATAACGGTGTAACACTAAATCTATAGTGTAAAGGGATTGTTTAAATAATAACTTTCCTGAATTTGTTTCCATTTACTAAGGCATTTCTGTTTATACCGTTTTATGTATACGTTGTTACTGTAACAATTAACACTATTAACCGTTAATTGTTGCCGCATATATTATTCTTGTCGTGTCAACGGCGATAATATTATTATATACCTACGGGGTATTGTAGTTTTTCCAGTCAATTAGCATTTGGCGTAGGTGTATTATAGGTATTATAGGTACCTATACAGTGTCCGCATTCATATTGTCGAAGGTACAATATGTAATATTATTATACAGTTTTTTTATTTTTTATTTGTCAATAAACGAATGTACGGACTTTGACATTTTGGAAGGTTATTAGCCAAAATGTTTACAGATATTTTATCCGGTGATATTGAATTGAGCCCGTGCTATTTTTACGTGTGTGAATTGAGTCTAGGGTATTATCTTTGAATTGAGTCCGTATAGATACAATTTCATAACTACCTGTTGATTGTTGAACCTTGCACATTATATTATACCGGATACGCAACGATAATGGATATTCATCAACGGCCCCAAAGTTTGGAGTGATTTATCAGCAATCACTAACAGTTGTGAAAGTTTTCATGCAAAATGAAATGCCTTTTTCATTCGGACATCCAAATATTTTTATTCTTGTTGACACTCTTCTGGGAATACAGCCCGATACATGTATTAAACTAAGAAGCAAAGCAAAGAGACCATGAAAAAAACATTAAAAAAAGAATTTTTTACGGGAGCAGACAAACAAATACATAAATATGCAAATTGACAGATTTGAATTTTTAAAATCTGTATCATTTAAATTTTTACCAGCAACTATTTAATTATTAACATTATTATATATTACACATCATAATTTCTTTATACTTATTATTATTATTATATGATTAAAAAAAAAAACTATTTAGGTAATATTAACATTATTATATTACCTACATATAATTATTATTATTTTTAATTGACTCTTTATACTTATTATTATTTATTATATGATTAAAAAAAAAAAAAAAAAAACAGTGTTATTATTAATTAACTCTTTATACTTATTAGACTCAACTCGAACAACCTAAAAATATTGGTCGGACTCAATTCTGATAACCCAAAAGTATTTGTGGGACTCAATTCAATGTTATCCATTTTATCATAACAAAATCCTAATATAGGTACCGGGTGATTCGTTTAGCGTATAGCGCTCATTATTTAAAAATTATTTATGTTTGAATATGGAAGTTTTTTTCTTACATGGCTCCAAGTTTCTTATCATTTATATTTTTAAGTTATTTACTTATACTTTTTTGAATTGCAACATACAGTTTTATTTTCATCATTGAAAGCAGAATATTTTTTTGAGTATTCAGCCGGGTAAACTAAACACTAAACGAGTACCACTCCACACAGCTCATCTGAACTTTAAATACTACCTAATTAGTAATGATAACTCATAAACTAATCGTCCTAAATTCGATTTTTACGTATAAATAACCACTAAGAAAGATATTCTTCTTTAGAATATGAAATTAAAATTGTATGTTTTCATTCAAAAATGTAAAAACCCAAAATATGTTAAGGATAAAAAATATTAGGTAATTTTTTTTTTCAAAAACATATTTTATACTTTTTGAAATAATGAGTGTTCAATGGTAAACAAGTCATCCGTTATATATTTGTAATATTTTATTTACTTATGTTTACAATATTAAAGTTTGTTAAGTAAATTACATTGTTATAAATCAAGATGATTATTTGTGTAGCTTCGTCTTCGTGGAGTGCTCATTTTAAGTAGCTCAGGAGAATTCGTCAAAGATGGGTTTGATAATTACTCATTATTTTTATTTGTGTCTACAACCCATTTTGATACTTCGCTCAATAAACACGTCATATTAATATGTATAGTAATACCATAGTACCGCCAGAAATAAAATATAAAATAATATAATATTACGTCTCGTCGAATGGCTGACAAAAAAAAAAAATTGTCATTATTTTATATGGGTGCCCGCGTCGCGATAAACTTTGTCGTCATTGCAATGTCAACGCTCAGTTTCTTCAACAGGATTTGCTAGACACTTTCAAAATCGTTAGACTCGTTTAGACATTTTACCTATTTAATTGGAAGCGTTTTTGGTGACATAAAATGTTTACCTATTATTATAACATGCAATGCATATTATACGCTGTATATACCTGCTGTTATAATAATAATATTAATATTATTATTATTATTATTATTATTATTATGATTGTTGTTTTCAAACTCACTTAAACCAGAATCAACGGTGCTGCTGCCGTTGTGGTTGTTGTTGTTCTTGGTGTCGTTTTGTTTTTATTTTGTGTTTTATGGGGTTGAAAATTAAACGCAACACCGAAAATAAACAAACACTGCTCCCATAAAAACGGCTAACCAGTGCAAGAGGTATACACATTACACGTATAACATAATAATATATTTATATACATGCATACGCATGTAACGTCATGATAATATTATGTCATTCGACTTGATAGCAATCGCATTTCGCACGGTTAACGATAAAATATATAATGCACGTATATTATTATATTTATATATTATATAAATATGTGTGTGCTCGTGTGTGTGTGTGTGTGCAAGTGAGTATATGTGTGTGTATACGCATTCCAGTTTTATGATTAAATATGTTTTAAAAAGCCGACTTTACCTGCTGAAAAAAAAAACAAAACAAAAAAAAAGTTCACATTTATCATTGTAGGTCAGAAATAACTTTTGTTCAGTGTACTATACAATTAAAATCACTCTTTTAAAATATATATAAACGCACACGATATGTGTGTATGTGCACATAGTATATTTTATCGTGCCTAATGCATGGACGCTGGTTCGTTTTTTACAGGGTTAAAAAAATGTAATGAGCTGGGACGTGGAAAAAATTATATTTTTATAATAATATAACATCTAGGTAGGGATATCGTAATACCTATTTTAACATTATTACTTAAATTTTTGCAAAAATTAAAATACAATATACAGGTGAGCCACGCTGGCACCCACATGTTTGAAATTCAGCTCAAAAACTACACCAGTAGTATTTGTCATACAAAATACCAAAAATGTTACACATGCATTACGAACGTATAACATAATTTATTATGACGTGATAGTCGCATACATATATACATATAATATAGTTATAATTACACAGAATATCGTTGTACATCGTGAACGCATTCGCAGACGAGGCTTTTCAGTATCATCATGCGTATGCGTGTAGTAGTGCGTGTATTTCTTCACGGTATTCCCCAGCGCTCGGCCCTGTAGAATGCGATGGAATTTATAAATCGTTGTAAATTGTTAAAACACCAAATGAATAGAAAACATTGTACGCACGCGATGTATATATTATATAATATATATAGGTACCGGCTCGACTGGATGCCCCTTCAACACGCGCCAGTCTACCGTTGAAAGCTCAATTCGTAAAAGTAATTTCCTGTTTTGAGATTAATAGTATTTATATCAGCCTTATTATTATTAATATTATCATCATTATACATGTAATAATATTCGTAATCGAGATTTCATATCTGCAGTGACGTTTGTCATATTTTTTTATCGTCCTCGCAGTACTTATATTCTATAGATATTTTTTTAAACGTGTGGACTTCAGCCGGTTTTTCTTTATTCGCACTGCCTATTATCTGCACAGTCTGCCCTGGCTTATTTTCTGTGTGTTGTGCAATTTAGCGGGACCATGATCCATCGGTAATAAAAATTAAAACAATATATTTTAGGTGAATCAGTCGACATTATTATTATTGAAATATTCGCATGTTTTATTTTATTTTAACATACATAAATGATCAAACATTGTGAACACTACCTAGTCTGTGAAAATTAAAAATAAATAATAAATATTTTTCTTTATAAAGCATTGATTTATAATAATAATATAATTTTAAAATTTCATATAGGTACTTGTTTATAGTAATTGTTTCTTTTTGGCCTATATTATGTACCGAACACTATTCCACCCAATAAGGTTTAATGTTTATTAAACATATTGGTGTTCTTACTCTAGACTTAAATCCCGTCGGTTTGTGTGGCTTCCACCCGTCCTTAGTTGATCCCTCTAAAAGTGAATTTTTTTTCTGAAAGTCTCCTTTCATTTTTTTCTAAAAGGTACTTACATAATTTAATAATTAATAGTAAATAAAACAAACGGGTTTCGGGTTCTTAATCATAATATGTCTTATAAACATATTTTACGGTTTGGTATATTGGTGAATCTTATATTGAATAATGTATTATCGTATTCAGGAGGTCAGGCGTTCAGCGAAACATAAATTATTGTTCTTGGGAAAATTAAATAAAAATCGTAATCCACACATAATATTATTATTCTATACTATAAATAGACTAAAATCAAAATGATATCTGCCTGATATAGAACAATATCAATAGTGAATAATTTATTCGTTTTCGACAAAAACCAAGTATCGTTTTGAAACGAGTAGAAAAACGTATACAATGGGTTTGCACGAGTTTAGCATGGGAAAAAAACTCTTCGCCCGTGGCGGTGGAATATTATTTGTGCCAGCACCATGTCCGTACCACACGCATTTCGTATACACGTATTCTGCAGATTGCAATTAGTAGGTTAGTAAGTGCGTACAAACGGAAATGAGATCTTAGAGTGGCAATTAAACGTTCGCGGCCTTTTAACTCACTATCACCGGGAATCAAGGAACTGTATATTCGTATAGTCTTAATAATAATTTTTAACCGTTTGATGGCGGCGGCGATGTAGTGGATGGTACTTGACAGCGGTCGGCTTATATATTTTTCCCTCGTCCTCCACCCATATCCATCCTCCTCGTAATCCTCCCCTATCCCACCATCACCGTGACACACATAACACGTATATTATGTATAATGTTTTCTATGAGATCCAACACCCTTCGCCCCTCACCTTCACGGCGTCGCTTGGTTCCTGTTCACACCGCAGACTCAGACCAAGGCCCGCGTGTATGTGCGTATCATAATATTGTGTATGGGGGTACAGTTGATTTTGAAGCATCAATTAGGAAACTTTGTTCCCGTAAACTGCTGCTGCCGCCTTGCCACCGATGTTCACGTGGCGGGTAATGCGCGCAGCCGGGTAGGAGGGAGCAAAAATACCGAAAAAAAACTTCTCGTACTTTCTTTCCGTCTCTCTATATAAATAAATAGTGTTGTATTATTATTATTATATCTACAGACGCAGTGGGTGGGTGGAAGGGAGCGGGTGAAGAGCGTGGAGGACGCGCATTTCTCCCTCTAGGCTGCCGCGAGATAACGTTATTGCCGCCTGACCGATCACCTGACGTCGTTTCGTAATTAATTAAAATGATTAATGTGCCTCCCCCTCCTCGCCCCTTACACACGACCATGGTTTTCCCGTCCGGAGTGTATGGCTTGTTGTACACAAAAAGTGTGCGTGTATAGGTGTACTTGTTGTTTTTGACTTTCCGACGTTTGAAAACATCTGCTCCGACGTCGGAGACGTTCGACGTGCACGAGACGCGGAGAAGCCCATTATATGTATAATATATCATTTATCTCCACGCGCGCCACCCCTCGAGAGAGGAGATTTTCCACAGTATATGCTAGGAGTACCTATAATATATATATAGCTATAAGCTGCAGATAATATACACCTAATTATATTATATTACACTGTATAAGACCGTTTTTATCGCGGATTTGGTCGATGATACTTGAAAAGCGAGCGTACATATATATATATATATATATATATATGACCAGTTATATCAAACTTACCGTTATTTTTAGACTTTGTTTTTGACCAGGTCATATTATCATATTATATTTCTGCCTATCACGAATGGATAACACATTATTGTGCATATGGTTCCAGAATTTTAAAGACCGGTTTTAAAATATCTAAAATGTGTCCTATCAATCTCACCTCCTCCTCCACCAATTGCATTGAATCAGTCGTCAGAGACTCGTCCAATATATCTTATCACATTGATGTTACAGTCCAACACTCGTGGTCTAATGTTTTTTTAATAGGATATGTATTATTATAGTTATATTTACAATTTTTGTGTTATGAATTTCGCAACCATTGAAAGTTATGGAGCTATATTATATTACAAGCTGTAACGGTAGAATTTTTTCCTATTTATAGTCACCCCTTTGAATCCAATATTCAATCAATCAACATTCAGTATTCATAATCATGAGTCATGCCGATTTGACTAACTATTAGTATAATATTTGGTACTGGGTATTTCTAGAACTCCTTTAAATTTATATAAATAATTTGGTAATTGTTTAGGTACTGCCTCGCTATTTCATTAATCGAGTTATTTTTTAAGCACAAGATTCAATGTATTGATTCCAACTAAATTGTTTAGAATTTGAATTTAAATAATAATATATGTATTTGATATCAAGTAACACCCGATTTCAATACCATTATAAACATCTCCTTTCTCACTCTATTTCAACTGAACACATTTTCCAATGCCCGTTGCAGCCTTCTTGATCCGATTTTCAGCAGTTCCAACAAGCCATATCCGCGTGTTTAGCTGCCTCAACTAAAGTCGATCCTAATGCCTATTATCATCCACTTCGAATTAATTTTCTTTTGCTAGTTGTTCCATTGAAAAACTCAATAATATTTACTATATGATTTAAAATTGGGCGAAACATCCTGGTAAATCTACTGTTACCAGCACTCTTTCTTTTACGTTTTGAAAAGCTTCGAAGAAAAATTCCAAGAAGATCCGTATTCACTGATTTAAAAAAACCTTTTGACACTGTAGGTTGTGGGAGTAGTCTAGTGTCTGTGCTAGACATTCTCGGTATTGGTAAACTATATTTCATCGTATACACTGTGTCACCAAGTATAACTATATTACTTGTTATAAATTGTACAACTTTCCAAATGCCACATGACATCAAATAAAACAAATAAGTCGCATTACCATGAGTCCAGATTTATTGCACGAAATTGATTCGCGGAGCGTTGTGTCAACAAATTAACAAAACAAATCCATCGCTTTATTTGTCTATTGTCTGATAAATATAATATTATCCAGTATACTGTTATTTTATTGTTATATTGTTTACTTGAGTCTGTAAACATATTATTATCATTACATAAATTCTTCATCCGAAACTGGTAAAAACTTAATAATTTACCCAAATATTTTCTCAACAATATATTTTTCAGAAAAAAAAAGTTTACATTATCAATATATGATAGTCTTATAATAATTTCCATTTTATATTTATTATTACGATTAAATCATAATATAATGTATACTTTTTAATATAAATAACCTATTCGTGTTCAATATTCAATATTTTACATTCACTTGATGAAGGAGTAGAAAATATTATTTGAACTAATAACTATTAAGATATCGTGTTTGGACAAAAAAAAATTTTTTTTCAGATTCAGTACTGATGTTAAGCGCTTTATGTTGAGCATATATGAGTATTACATATAATAAATCAAAGAAACAAATTATTGTTTGACTTTTTACGACACGCGTGTTATAACATTGTATAACATAATATAGTATCCAGTATAATGCATCATGTGGGTATTTAATATTGACTTCGAGTTCCTAAAACTCTCGATTCGAGATTAAAAATTATAATAATACGACTAAAGAATGGTTGCAGAAATATCACGTTTGTAAAGTTTATCATTATTTACGTTGAGAAATATATCATTTTTATCTCCAAGCTCCGACACGTCACATACAAAAAAACCAAAAAAAGTTGTTTATTTAAAGACAGTGTGTATAATATATTTGAAAAATAATTGGAGCACGAATAACCGTTGGAAAATATATGTATTCGAGTATGACACTCTCAAGGATAATTTTTTTATTTTTTCCCGTTCAACTTAAAATTACAAAATATCATTTCAATTGAATATATACTATAACAGTACCTACCCATATAATATTATGTTTATACCGAGCTAGGGATATAGAAAGAAATATTTTTTTTGTTTTTTTTATAATACAATTTTATATACAATACATTTATCTTGAAGTATGTGTATATAATCAAACAATTAGACGCTTTGATGCGCTTCGAAAAAAACAAACAATTTTCATAGTAAAATTGTATGTACATAACAAGAAAAATACCATCTAAATTTTTACATAATATATTTTAATATTAAGAAACGAATAATAATCTATTTTTATTTTTAAAAATGCGAATAATACCACAGCACAGTTCTCAGTTAAATATTATTAATGTAGGTGACTACTTTTAGTGAAAGGTATGTACCTAAAATTTTTCAGCAATCGATTGAACTTCTTTTAGATTCTGAGTGGAACGATGAATGTATTGATTTTACAATGACGTGTGTTTTTTATTTTTTTATTTTATTAATTTTTTTAATTTTTGTGTCTGTCATCACGGTTTGGGGCAGTAAAACTGCTTCGATTTTCTTCAACAGTATATCTTGTTTGATGGGAAAGTGAATCTAGTTGGTGCATTCGGGAGGTCAACATTTGAAATTTCTAATAGTTTTCAAAAGCGCCATGAAAAACAAAAGAAAAATTAAGGATTTTTACGCAAAATCTGTTTTCAAGAAAATTGATTTTGGTTTTTGGTGTAACTTTAAAACGAATGACTATAGATACATGAAATTTTCACTGATTGTTTATATTTCCATTTTCTATATAATATGAAAAAAATTTCAAAATATTTTGATTTGTTTTGAGCTGTTTAAGCACAATTTAAGTTTCCAATTTAATTAGTTTTTTAGATTCTGAGTGGAACGATGAATGTATTGATTTTACAATGATGTGTTTTATTTTTTTTATTTTTATTTTTTTTTTTTTTTGTGTCTGTGTACACGATAAGTAGTCGAAATAATGCTTCGATTTTCAACTTCAGTATCTTGTTCGATTGGAAAGTGAATATCGTTGGTGCATTGGGGAGGTCAAAATTTAAAATTCACAGTAATTTTCAAGAGCGCCAAGAAAAACCAAAGAAAAATTAAGGAAAAACTGGAATTTTTACGCAAAATCGATTTTTCACAAAATTAAATTTGGTTTTTGGTGTAAATATTCAAAGATTAGATGAGCGGAGTGGAATGGTACGGGGTTACCCCGCGAAATGTTTGTCCACTTCTCCACTCATCTAATCTTTGAATATTTATAACTCCTAAACTACTCGCCCCAAATTTGATTTTCATGTATCAAAATATTAAGAAAAATATTCTGCTTTGGAAAATAAAATTAAAACCCTATGTTGTCATTCAAAAAAGTAAAAAATTAAAAAAATTATAAGGATAAAAAATATTTAAAAATATAATTTTTTAAGAAAAACGTTGTTTTATAAGCGACTTGAAACTATGTAAAAAAATATTTTCAAAAAAATTTATACTTTTTGAAATAATGAGTGTTCTTTGATAAAAGAATCAACCGGTACATATATAATATATATACATTGTATTATTGATTAGAACAAAAGTTTGTCAGGTCATTCTAGTTACGCGCTGTATAATATAATATTCACGCATGTCGTCAGACATTTTATATTTTTTTCGTCTACTGTTATTGTTACCAGGCGGATTAGCGTAGGCATAGTAAAATAGTGGAATTACGGACGGTTTGCGTGATGAATAATGGGATGCACTTGTAATGCTAATATGTACGCAAGACCATTAAATGCAGTCGTTAACACAAACAATCCATGAAAACTCGGTTGCGAATAAGATTCGTGCACGTTTATAATAATATTATAATAATATTTATTATAGAGAGACTCAAAGTGGAGTACGCGTACGGTATGCATTATTATCATTATTATTGACGCACCCGCAGTGTTTCGTCTTCGACTAGAGAAATGCGCCTTCTGTGTATCAAATTTAAAATTTCGAGGTTTTGGTGTTCGTGGATTCAGAAAAAAATCACCTGTCTTCGTTGTCGTAGAATTAACGAAAAATAATAATTAAAATCTCTTATGTGTTGTCCATTATAAGATATCACCTATGAAATGTCTTCTATGTCATTACATATTGATTTTGATAATATGGACCCAACTATCGTTCAAAAGACACCTCCTTTGTGACATTAAAAACGAACACGGACAAATGGCCGTCGCCGTTTCGCCGTCGCTACTTCGCCGTAAAACCATTTCGCCATCGCCATTTCGATGTAAGGCCACTTCGCCATTAAAAAATACTATACTTACTATAATAATAATAATTGATTTAAAAGATATATTTTGATCATTATAAGTACCTACATAACATTAATTTTTTATGGCTATGACAAAAATAGTTTATGGTGTTCCCATATCCGGTGACCTGCGTGTTTAGAGTTTGTGTAAATTCATAATCGCGTTTAGCGATAAACGAACATAGGTACATAAGATAATAATTTAATAACAGGTATTTCTTAGCTCATATAAGGTTGTGCATTATAG